>NC_089584.1:148734683-149034683 GCF_019320115.1 Miscanthus floridulus
CTTTGCGTCTCCTGTCTTTAAAAATGATACGCCGAGCTGCCGAGCCGTTCCGCTCCGCTGTTCACTTGTTTCTCTCAACTCCAGTTCATCTGTTCTTGTCCGAGAAAGCCGCGTCTATCGTTTTCTCCACAAGCTGAAATTGACCGAGGTAGCTAGCCACCAAGAATTCCTTCATTCTCCTTCTCCATTATTTTTGACCCAACGGTGCAGTCTTTGAAAGGAGACCAAGCGAACATTAATTTGTGCATGGCAGCCAGGCATACAGGCTTGACTGACTGAGCTACTTGTCTTGCCCCAAAAATTTTGATGGCAGCGACTTGTCTTGGCCGAAACTTTTGACGAGAGGGCCAACAGAGAGTTAATACGAGAGTTAAATGACGCAAGCATCCGTGCTAGTGCATTCAGCAGCCATGCAGAGGGAGAGGACAGTGGCATATGCAAATTGCTTCCTGTCGTGCACGGTGGGGTGCCCCGGTACTATGCGAAGGAGAGGAGACCAATTAGTCTTGGGTTCGTACATGAAAGCCAGCGCACCAGCAGCATTTTTATAGCACCAGCAGCCAAGCATCGCAAGCTGCATTTGGCCATTTCTTCTTCGTCTCCAACCACGCCCTGCACCACAGCACGTCGTGCTACTACCACTGCACGCCGGCGCAACCACGCTCCGGTTGCCTCGCCGCCGCACCCCGGCATAGCGACGTCCACACGTGACTCCGTCTCTGCCGACCTGTTGCCCTGGCTAAGCTCCAACTTATCTCTTTCATCTTTTAAATATCTTGTTTATGCATGTTTTCCTTAGACAAGCATATTGCAAAGATGTATACCATTTAGGAGCGATGGTGGATTAACTGGAATAACCAAAAAGGCATGATGGTGACCACACATCGACGGAGGAACGATGAGGGATCGTGGGATCAACTGGAGTAGCTGAAAGATGATGCTATGGTGATCATATCACGAAGATGGAATGCTAACTTTTGGTTATATTTTACCAAGGCAAGCCCCGGTGCATAACCTCTACTTTTCTGTAGTTTAAATTATATTTGTGCATTAAGTTTAAGGAGTTGAATGAAACCCACTTGCATATATATCTTTATTCCTATGAGTCGTACTAGTATGACAGGATCGTGTAGAATGCTATGCTACAGGACTCCGGTAGAAGTCGAGTGATTGCCTGTCACTCGCGAGCGATAGGAAAATATTACCGAATTTTTATCACTTGGAAAATATAAAATGGTGGAAAGGAAAAATGGTGATCGGGCAGGGATATGGTTGGGTATTGGTGGGTGTAAGAAGTTGCGTCGCCGCGGAGGCGGGTCATAGCTTGGTTACAACGTTTTGCCCTGTCTGGTCGGTTAAGGACCGATCGTTGCATATGACTCTAGGCAGGTCACAGACTTATTATCCCGAGCACATACTTGTGTATGGGCGCTTGGAAGACTTGTTGCTCTCTTGTCGCAGATCCGGCTCTTTCCGGACCGACTGTTAGGGTTTTATTTGGTGGAGGAGGTCCTTGCACCGCACTGAGTCCGGGACTCAGGGGCGGGGGCTTGGAGTCCCAGTTTGGATGGGGACCTGGACACCCGGGACAGGAGAGTGATGGGTTGGTCCTGCTTGTGCCTTGGGTACAAGCGGGGCGTGTGTTTTCGGGGTACCCAGCTGGGGGCATTGATTCGCGAATCGCCGGGCAATCCAGTACGGCTTGTCTGCGGTTTAGCATCGTAGTAAGAACTGAAGATGGAAGATGTTATACTTTCAAGTAGGTGGTAAGCAATCAGATTTCCTTTTCCATCTTTCATCTTCCATCTTCAGTTCTTACTATGATGCTAAACCGCAGACAAGCCGTATCGGATTGCCCGACGATTCGCGAATCAATGCCCCCAGCTGGGTACCCCGAAAACACACGCCCCGCTTGTACCCAAGGCACAAGCAGGACCAACCCATCACTCTCCTGTCCCGGGTGTCCAGGTCCCCGTCCAAACTGGGACTCCAAGCCCCCGCCCCTGAGTCCCGGACTCAGTGCGGTGCAAGGACCTCCTCCACCAAAATAAAACCCTAACAGTCGGTTCGGAAAGAGCCGGATCCGCGATAAGAGAGCAACAAGTCTTCCAAGCGCCCATACACAAGTATGTGCTCAGGATAATAAGTCTGTGACCTGCCTAGAGTCATATGCAACGATCGGTCCTTAACCGACCAGACAGGGCAAACGGTGTAACCAAGCTATGACCCGCCTCCGCGGCGACACAACTTCTTACACCCACCAATACCCAACCATATCCCTGCCCGATCACCATTTTTCCTTTCCACCATTTTATATTTCCAAGTGATAAAAATTCGGTAATATATTTCCTATCGCTCGCGAGTGACAGGCAATCACTCGACTTCTACCGGAGTCCTGTAGCATAGCATTCTACACGATCCTGTCATACTAGTACGACTCATAGGAATAAAGATATATATGCAAGTGGGTTTCATTCAACTCCTTAAACTTAATGCACAAATATAATTTAAACTGCAGAAAAGTAGAGGTTATGCACCGGGGCTTGCCTTGGTAAAATATAACCAAAAGTTAGCATTCCATCTTCGTGATATGATCACCATAGCATCATCTTTCAGCTACTCCAGTTGATCCCACGATCCCTCATCGTTCCTCCGTCGATGTGTGGTCACCATCATGCCTTCTTTTGGTTATTCCAGTTAATCCACCATCGCTCCTAAATGGTATACATCTTTGCAATATGCTTGTCTAAGGAAAACATGCATAAACAAGATATTTAAAAGATGAAAGAGATAAGTTGGAGCTTAGCCAGGGCAACAGGTCGGCAGAGACGGAGTCACGTGTGGACGTCGCTATGCCGCGGGCGTGCGGAGGCAACCGGAGCATGGTTGCGCCGGCGTGCAGTGGCAGTAGCACGACGTGCTGTGGTGCAGGGCGTGGTTGGAGACAAAGAAGAAATGGCCTAATGCAGCTTGCGATGCTTGGCTGCTGGTGCTATAAAAATGCTGCTGGTGCGCTGGCTTTCATGTACGAACCCAAGACTAATTGGTCTCCTCTCCTTCGCATAGTACCGGGGCACCCCACCGTGCACGACAGGAAGCAATTTGCATATGCCACTGTCCTCTCCCTCTGCATGGCTGCTGAATGCACTAGCACGGATGCTTGCGTCATTTAACTCTCGTATTAACTCTCTATTGGCCCTCTCGTCAAAAGTTTCGGCCAAGACAAGTCGCTGCCATCAAAATTTTTGGGGCAAGACAAGTAGCTCAGTCAGTCAAGCCTGTATGCCTGGCTGCTATGCACAAATTAATGTTCGCTTGGTCTCCTTTCAAACACTGCACCGTTGGGTCAAAAATAATGGAGAAGGAGAATGAAGGAATTCTTGGTGGCTAGCTACCTCGGTCGATTTCAGCTTGCGGAGAAAACGATAGACGCGGCTTTCTCGGACAAGAACAGACGAACTGGAGTTGAGAGAAACAAGTGAACAGCGGAGCGGAACGGCTCGGCAGCTCGGCGTATCATTTTTAAAGACAGGAGACGCGAAGGCGCGACAGCGACGCATCGTAAGGTTAGCGGCTAACTAGCTTGCTTAAAGGTAATAAAGGCCTCCTGGTTCATGACGTGAGGTTCGGGTGGACAGTGTTTTCTGCGGATGAACAGTACTTTCTGTAGATGAACAGTGTTTTCTGCGAGCTACAGTGTTTTCCATGCGGGAACAGTGCTTTCCACGCACGAACATTGTTTTCTGTCATGCTACAGTGTCGATGTATGGAAAATCTTCACTGCTCCAATTCTGACGTGAGGAAAATCTTCACTGCTTCAGTCTGCCGTGAGGAAAGGGTGCCTGAGAAGTGGAGTGTCTGAAGGGCAGGTCTTGACTACAGAGGTGACATGACCATTGGCGGACCCAGGCCTGGGGCCAGTAGGGCCGTGGCCCTAGTCGTGGTTCACCGTGCACATGACCTGCACAAGAGGGCTATAGCAGTACAAGCACAAGAGAAGATCGGCTGGACGTTCTAGCCTTCCAGGGAGGAAGATGCATGCACTGACTGACCGTGACTGCATGTGCGTTCATGTATGTACGTATTCGAATTCTGATTAGATAGATGTATATGTTTCAATCCATAATGTAGTATTGGTTGCACTCCACGCCTGGATTGGCTGCTTCGATTCCTAATATATATGCTCATAACATTACATACAGTATATATATATAATAATACATATATATGTGTGTGTATATCATTCTATTTATTAATAGATCTTATTTTATTTATAAAAAGTTGTTTTTCAATCGCTTAATCTAATAGAACGAGCCGTTGCTATCGATTGGCCAGAATTGTGGTCATGCGACATTCCTAATATTTATACGCCCCCGGTCGTGATTTAACTTTGAGCATGATTGTGAGGGTCCACCAACTAAGTCCACACGAGCTCACTTGTCGCGGCAAGTACGTTTTAAATGAAAAACCGAAAAACTCGTTTTTGAAAATTTTTTCTTAGGCCACTAAATTCGCGGTGATAAACTAAACTCGGTAACACATCCAGGGGTGTGCACACGTAGCTCTGGCGATGTCCGCGCAATGAGGAGATCCCTCCCGGTGTAGCTGGCGATGGTCCCGAGCACCCGAGAAGTCTCCAGCGTAGGCTGGCGAAGTCCGATGCACTTAGGAGTCCACCGGCGTAGCTGGCAAGGTCCCGAGCACCGAGGAGTCCTCGACATAGCTGGCGATGTTCGAACATCGATAGAAGTCCCCGATGTAGCAGGTGATGTCCGAGCATCGAGGAGTCCCCGACGCAGCTAGCGATGTCCAAGCACCACGGAGTCCCCAGCATAGCTGGTGATGTCCGAGCACCGAGGAGTCCCCGGCGTAGCTGGTGAGGTCTGAGCACCGAGGAGTCCCTGGTGTACCTAGCGATGTCCGAGCACCAAGGAGTCTCTGACGTAGCTAGCGATGTTCGCGCACCGAAGAGTCCCTGGCGTAGCTGGCGATGTTCGCAAGGTGAAGTGTGTCCACTTAGTCCTCGAGCACGAAGAATCCGAGCACCGAGGAGTCTCCGGTGTAGCTGGCGATGTCCGAGCACCGAGGAGCTCCTAGTGTAGCTGATGATGAAGCACGAGGACAAATAGTCTGGTCAACTAATCGGCGACAAAGTGAGTATTGAGTAGAAAAACCGTGCGAACAACCCGATCAACTGGTCAGTGACAAAGTCTATGAACCTAGCGGTCCGACCAGTTGATCGATGATGAAGTCGAGCACCAGGTGGTCTGATCACCTAGACGATGATCCTGTAACACAAATATGTAGAACGGATAGTACATGATGTAAAATATATGAACTCTAGAGAAAAATTAGCAATGGTGATGAAACGGCATATGCAGCTCAGCGATCAGTTTGTATGAAGATGTATTTATATTTAATATAAACCGCCTG
This sequence comes from Miscanthus floridulus, assembly GCF_019320115.1. Classification (NCBI taxonomy): domain Eukaryota; kingdom Viridiplantae; phylum Streptophyta; class Magnoliopsida; order Poales; family Poaceae; genus Miscanthus; species Miscanthus floridulus. Next base: position 148,740,117 of record NC_089584.1, read on the forward strand.
ACCAGTTAGTGTGTAGCTGAGTCTCCAGCCCTAGCTAGCCCGTTAACCATAACACGGAGCGTGGAGCCAGTGTGCGTTTAGGAAGAACAAAGCATCGCTAGGGAAGCCGCTGCCGATCACCCCATAATACAGAGGGCAGACGCTTGTGCACGTGTAGGGAGGAGCTAGAGACAGGGCCATCTCTGGGGATATCCGAGTGTCAACATAACTGTTCGGGGGTTCAAAAAATTATTTAGAGAGCTAACATGGAGAAACAGCTCGGAGAAACATTATGGCGATATACGAAGGTTGGAGAATATTTAGAAAAATATTAAAGCATGACTTAGCTTTAGACAGAACGTCTGGTCGGTGGCGTATGGCGTTATCTGGTCGGCATTGATGAAATTGCTAGCGCTCGACCTTTCCGAACTGTCGTCATGGCGGGTAGTTGCGGCTATCCACGACACCGTTCTTCGTGGCGATCGTCGTTGCGACGTGGCAGGTGGTCGGAGTAAGTAGTCCGGACAACATCGTCCTTATATTAGTGGTCGGCGACTCAGGTAGCTCACGATCGGTGATGGTGTAGGAGCAGTAGGAGCAGCCTTTGTCGCTGCTAGAGTACTCGTCATCGTCATTGGCTTGTGTGGTGATCTAACTAGGACTTGTATGGAGTATCACTGGACAGACATATATCCCTATCTTGATCAGAGTAGATGCCGGATCTTCGAGGACGTAGATAATTAAGGGAATCGGTCTATACATGTTATGCAAGAAACGATGACATATACATGTATATGCACTGCATTGATGCATGGCCATGTATACCACATATTTGCTTCCTTGGTTGCATGGTTCTATAAGATAGTACGATTGGCTCCTATTTGCTTGCATGCCTGTGAAATCATGAGACTAGGCACATCATGATGGGGATCAGAGATCCGATCAGCAAGGGTCAAGTTGCTTCGTATGCCACCGCTAATAGACCGCGTGTATGTCATGATTTGTCTTGGATTAGGAGAGTCAGCCAGAAGCAGATCACCCTCATGTCGAAGTGGGCTTGATCTAGATTCCTTGCTTGTCAACAATGCTACCGATTATTCGACAAGTGCGTCATGAGCGAGACGAGGCAGTTGCAACCTGGGCCCTGGTGCTCTGCAGGTTGAAGCACGCAATGAGCCAAATCGTTGTAGATGACGACGATGAAAGATTCCCATATGAAATCGAAAGTCGATCCTACCAAGAAACGTGATTTTGATCTTGATGTATGCCACCTGGTTCGCCAGGGGATCAAGCGCACACCCCCCTACCTGGCATGCCAACTATCGACAAAAGATGCTCGGCAGTCCACCGAGGGGTATCCTACGATGGTAGATTTATCGGTGGGGGGTGCGCGTAATTAGGAACCAGACGGTGACACAAGCGAGGCGAGAGACAGTGATTTAGATAGGTTGAGTCGTTTTGATCGACGTAATACCCTACATCCTGTGTCTTTTGTGTATTGTATTAAATATGAGATGTATCTCGATGTCCACTAGGGGACCCCTGCCTCTCCTTATATACTCTGGAGGGATAGGGTTATAAGGAAAGTATCATGGTTTGGTACTATATAATAGCTTGGCGATGCACGCCAAGCAGCGTCGTGTATGCCTTGATCTTGTAGGCTGGGCCACCCTCTGATGGTGCGGCACATGTCTCGTCTTGTGGATACCGGGGGCCATACCCCCACACTTAGTTAGAACTGGTGACAACTAGTTAGGTTGATGCAACTGACTTGTTTCATGGCTCTATGTATTACCTTGTTGCTTTTCTTGATCTTGGTTGTAATCACCAGTAGGTCTAAATGTGTATAGATGAATGACTAAGTATGAAGTTCTATGCAATTTGAAGGGGTATAGTCTAAAATGTGAATGTGAGTTTTGGCAATTTTTCTCTCATCTTGAAAAATGAAAGAAATCCAAATTGATTTCAACAAGCATAGAGTGTACACAAAAAATTAACTGATAATCCAAAGATGCTTTGATATCATTCCAGTGAACTAGAGCATTGTTTTGCAACCAAAGCATACATATAGTTTGCTGGTATAGCATACCAAAAGCCATATACAAAAGATAGGAAATTTGTAGTTTGTTTCCTAATGTTTGCAGCTGAAACACTCACATAGTTTTGTAATGTTTCGAGCTGAAACATTCACAGAGTTATACCTAACCAAAAGGGTCATCTTTCTGTTGTACAAAAGGCAGAAAAAATGAACATGCACTTAGAGTTTTTGCATGATTTATAGTTTCACACACATCATGCTTGTCCTCTTCAACCAACAGCACCATTAGGATTGTTCATTATAGCAGAAACCTTCTTGTGGGATGTTTTCTTCTTGCCAGCAGCAGTCTTCTTTGTAGCAGTTGTTTTCTTCACAGCAGTGGACCTTGATCTCCCAAGCCTTTGTTGCAGTAGTGGGTGGAACTGGCCTGGCTGCTGGTTGGTTAGACAATATGAAGCTTGAAAATGGAAGTGGATCTTTTTCTAGTAATCTACTCTATGATGACTGAGAATGGAGATGATTAGTTTGAATGAGATGTTGGGTGATCTGGAGGAATTAAATGACAGTGACACTAACCTCTGCTTGCATCTAGAATATCATGGTACTTGATAACTGGGACATCATTGGCATGTCAGTTTCTCCAAACATGGAAACATGTAATATAAAATCTTTAGTACAATGTGATAAGACATACTAGTACAATGTGTTGTCACATGAGCAGTTACCTAACTAATCACTGGCATAGAAGTTTGAACTGGCATCATTGCCATGTCACTAGCAACTTCAGTTGTAGCTTCCTCAAAAAACTCTTAGTTTAAACTAGCATAGAAGTTTGGCTCCTCTGTGCAGGGATCTTGGGTTTAGTCTACCCTTTCTCATGCTACATGTAGCCCTGTTATGTCCTTTATCTCCACAGTATCTACATGTCATTTGAATTCCATACTTTGTCAACCTTGGTCCATGAATACCTTGTACCTCATATGGCTTTCTTCACATATACCGGTGGTAGAATTACATTGCCTCTAACTTTCTGCCATGTGCTCTTGTCTTTACATGGCCACACATTGTGGCCATAAGCACTGAGAAAGCTATTGGAAGAGTAACACTCAGGTACAAACTAACTCTGGTGTGATCCTTTCATGCCTCAAGCATGAATTGCATGAGAACATGGGATTCCAGTGAGGTCCCACCTTCTGCAATCACAAGTCTTCATATTGATGTTCCACTATGAAACTATAGTCCCTATCTTGTACCTGGAATATGCCCTGTCCAGCAGGCATTGCATAACATGTATTGGCCCATTCTATGTTCCTATTAATTATCTTCTTTATCTTAGGATAGATGGGTCCCTATCACTCTTTCTCCCACCTCCCTCTGCTTTTGTAGAACCTGGACAATAGTTGTCCCTTGATATGCTCTAGCATACTAAGAATTGGCATCTCCCTTGCCTCCAAGATATAACTGTTGAACACTTCATAGCTGTTGTTCAGCAACAGGTCACACTTTGGAAAAGTGCTGAAGTAAGCTCTGACCCAGGTGTTGAAAGGCATCTTGTGGCAACCATTCATAGGCCTTATGATCCAGAGTCTTCATTTTCTCCATGTTCCTATTGAACTGAGGTATTGAACTTGACCTTGCACAACACCAAAGCTGGTTCTTGAGATTTTCACCTTTGAAGTGGTGTTGGAAGTTGGAATATAGGTGTCTAACATAGAACCTATGTTCAGAGTCAGGGAAGACCCTTTGAACTGCTAGAATAAGACCCTAAAACAAAAGTACAAACATATGAAAATTGTGTTTTCACCTAACAAACAAACTACAACAAAGGATATAGTGTTGTGTTTCATCACCTTTTGTTTATCTATCATGATGGTCCAAGGATATGTGTTATCTATGCCAAGGTCATTTTTCAGTGTCACCAAAAAGCACTTCCATGTCACTAGTGATTCCACTTCCACTATTTCAATGGCAATTGGGAAGATACATCCATTTGGATCAATGCCCACAGCTGTCAGTATTTGTCCACCATACTTAGTCTTAATGTGGCATCCATCCAAGCATATGATAGGCCTATATGCAGTCAAAAAACCTCTTTTACATGCATCCAATGACATGTACAATGTGCTAAATACATTGCCATCTAGGTTCAGAAAGAAGCTGCTGCCTTGGGTTACTTCTTCTAAGTTCATGACCATAGTCCCAAAGTAACTTGTATTGCTCCACCTCATATCCCATAACTTTCTTCATAGTGAATCTTTTAGCTCTAGCAAGCTTGACCTTGATGGAGTTATGTTCCAGTCCCTCTGTACTAACCTAGCAAAATTTGTGAGGCTCATCTTCTGATCTGCCCTAAATGTTTCCAAATACTTGTCAACAAGCCATCTTGATGTGCACCTCTTCAAACCCCACTTTTTATGGCATGTGTGTTGTCCATTGAATTGCTTGATAACCATACCAGGGGATTTGCTATCCACTGAAGCATACAACTTCCAAGGACAACCTTCTACACAATGTGCCTCAATCCTATTCTTCTCATTCCTTAGCAATTAATTTCAATCCTATGCTTCAAACGGTATTCTATAATTGCTTTCCTTAGAATCTTAGGGGTTACAAACAATTGACCCAACTTAAATATTAGGTTATGCATATCCTCGCTCTCTAAAAGTCTCAAACCTTAGGTTTTCTCCACCTTCATCATCTGATTCAGGCAACTGCAGCTCATCATCTTCTATTGACATGTCATCTTCAACATTTGATACACACTGAAAGCTTTCTTGCCCTTATCTTTCTTCTTCCTTCCTTCATCATCTACATACTAAAAAATGTCGTCATCATCTTCATCCAGTTCATAGTCAGAATCAACAAAATTAGAGTCCTCTTTACTGTCATCATCTCTGTCATCACCAAAGCTCCCATCATTTCTATCATCAACTTAGTCATAACCACAGAATTTAGGTACCCTCCCATTATCTGCATTGTCCATATACATAGTCTTCATTGGACTAAAAACCTTGGGAGGTGAGTTCAATGGGTTTTGCAACGTTGTTATCCCATTATAAACCAGAAAGGTTGTCATCATGGTCCAAATACAACACAAAATTCTAATTTGTGAACTAATGAGGACATTACCATTGTGTCTGTGTTAGACCAAATTAATCTCAACCCATTTGAAAGATTCTTCCCAGGTAGTAGCCAAAACACCTTCATGTTTGGATTCCTTGGGTAGTGTAATTTAAAAACAAGTTGCCTCTATGAAAAGAGGAGACCATTTAGCAACTTCGACGTGGTCAAACCAACTAACTCTTTATTCCAGATAGGCTTTGTTTAACCCTTGAGAAACAAAGCAACCCTATGATGCATTTCCACTGAGAATTCTTTGTCATCAGTGCCTACAGAAGAAAACCCCAAATCTACAGCATAAATGACCAATACATGAAACCCTAGCCGACAAAAGAAGATATTTTCTGCAACAAGCGAGCTAATCGACGCAAGAAATACCTCCTAAACCAACTAGTTTTAGAGTTCATGACAAAGAAGAACTTACCATACTGTGGTGCATGTGCCCCTAGTACTCACAAACTGGCCACCACCGCGCCGACCGGCCACGATCAACGTGACAGTCAGCGCTCGGCACCACCACCACCCCATAGGATCTTCACCGCCTCCACCGACTACGTCGTCGTTGGTACCACCCGTCGCCTCTGTCGTCCCACCCAGCACCCCTGGCGTCGTCTGAAATCTAGGGAGTGACGATGGCTTCAAGGGAAGGGAGAGGAAGGGGTGAAGAGTGAGGGAATGGAAAGCATGGGTGATATCGGCAAAAAAAAGATTGGCAAAGGGCCCTCATGTGCTGCTCACATGACCTCTGGAGCACGGTGGCTGCTGACATGGTATTGCCACGTAGGATCTATTCCCCAAATAGAGGGATATGGACCTAAATGGCATAACTTAAAAAGTTTATGTACTCAAATCTGCACTTTCAGAGTTATTGGACCTAAATGACACAATGCAAAAAGTTGATGGACCTACGGTGCAATTATCTCTTTATTATATTTATAAATATATACACTTGATTTGTTACATGCGTAAATATGTATATTTGATTCTTTTCACATGCACAAATATATATGTATATAATAAAATAATTGATTTTTTACTTGGATAAATATGTATAAATGCTAGAATATTTGATTTTACATAAAAAATATGCATATTTGGGGTAACATTGTGTAAAAACCATTTAGACCGTTTTTAATCCGTTTAAAACACCGTCTAAACTGTTTAAACGAAAAACAGAGGGTTACTGATTGTTTAGCGTTTAGCGTTTAGGATAACATTGATGAAAAATTCTAACAAAATAGGGAAATGAATTGTAACATCCCAAAAATTCAATTCGTAAACTCACCTCGCTCAAAAATAATTTCAAAATATATTTTGAAAACTAAAGTTATTTGGCACCGGCTCTCGGCCGGATGCCCCTTTCGTCAGGATGTCGGCTGCCTCGGGATGTGATTGAGCTTGAGGCCGTCGAACTTGTCCTCCATATGGCAGACTTCTCGGTAGTATGCAGCCATCTTGGTGTCGTGGCAGCTCGACTCCTTCATGACTTGGTCGATGACTAGCTAGGAGTATAGTTGTCCATGCAGCCCGAGGCATGACGGCACGGCACGAAAGCCCGCTTTTTTAGCCCGACACGAACACGGCATGGCTCGGTGACATGCGGGCCTGGGCTAGCCCGGCCCGAGGGAGCAGGCCGCTACTCAGGGCCCGTGGGCTGGCCCAGCATGGCCCGGCATGCGTCAGCCGGCTCAGCAGTGGCCCGGCACCCCCCTCCCCCTCCTCACTCCTCTTCCCCTCCCCACGGCCTAGTCCCCCATGGCCTGCTAAAGGCCCATCGCCATCGCCCCTAACCCTAACTCCCCCTCCCGACACCGACAGACGGCCGCGCCTCGCTCCTCTCACCTTTGCCTCGCTCCCTCTCTTCCACATGGCCGCGTCGCATCACCTCTCTCCCTCGCCCCCTCTCCGTGACTTGCCGGCAGGATGCACCGCCGTAGGCTCCTCTCCTCCGCGAGGACATGCCTTGAGAGCAAGCGCGGCATGCTGCATGCTCGAGTTCCATCCTGCCACTGTGTCGAGCTTGGCCCGCCGAATCCCCTACGCCTGCCTGCTCTATTCGCCAGATCTAGCATAGAGGGCCTTGAGGGAGAGCGCTCTGACGGCCGACGCCACCCTCCTCGCCCCCCCGCACCAATGGCCGCATGCTCCTCCTCTGTGGTCAAAGCCTCAAGCGCCCGATCTAGGCCACCGCGGACCATGCCCGGTGCCTTTGCATCGCCTCGTCATTGTGCCTCTACATCGCCTCCCTAGCCTCCTCCACACGGTCACATGCCTCGATGCCATCATCGCCTCTGCGTCCTCCTCCACGTCGTCACCTTGAGCACCACCACGGCTGCAGGACAGCGCCTCTGCCTCGACCTCATCCTCTGTGACTCTTGTCCTCTCTCCCTTCCCCTGCTGATAGCGGGCCACAGGCCAGCCTGGCCTGCTAAAACGGTCATGCTTTCTGGCCTAGCCCGACACAAAAAGTGGCCCAACAGGCCATGCCTGGGCCGGTCAGCCAGGCATGGTGGACTGGGGCGGCATAGCCTGATGGCCTATCATGCTCTACCGTGCCATGCCCTATCGGGCCATGCCTGGCACGGGCCTAGGCCAGGCCAGGCTAGGCAGCCCAAATGGACATATATAGCTGGGAGTAACCTTAGCTGGGAGTCACCCTGGACGTCGAGGCATCGGATACCCAACTTGATGGCGATGCATAGGCCGTTGATGAGCATCTCATATTTGGCCACATTGTTGGAGGAGGGGAAATGAATACGAACCATGTACCTTATGCGCACCCCAAGGGGCGAAACGAAGAATGGCCCTGTGCCAGCGCCTTTCTTCATCAACGATCCATCGAAGTACATCGTCCAGTACTCCTAGTCGACGACCGCTATGGCATTTGGACCTCGGTCCACTCTATAATGAAATTAGCTAGCACTTGAGACTTGATGGCCATCCGGGAGGCATACGAGATGCCTTGACCCATCAGCTTGAGTGCCCACTTCGCAATTCTTCCCATGACGTCCTAGTTTTGGATGACCTCACCAAGGGGGAAAGATGTGACGACCGTCACCGGATGTGACTCGAAGTAGTGGCGCAGCTTCCTCTTAGCGATGAGGATGGCGTACAAGAGCTTCTAGATTTGGGGGTAGCGGGTCTTGGAGTCGGACAAGACCTCTTTAAGTACATGAGATGTTGTACTTTGACGACGTGCCCATCTTCTTCTCGCTCCACCACCAAGGTGGTGCTGACCACTTGCGTGGTGGCCACAATGTAGAGCAAAAGTTGTTCTCCGTCGGTTGGAGGAACCAGGATCGGGTGAAAGCTCTAGTTTGGTTTGGTGAATTGATGAAACCCTAAGTGCTAACCTAGTTTATCAAAGTGTTCATAAGATAGGTAGCACATTCTAAGTGGTAAAACAAATGAAGATCATGATATGATGATGGTGATGACATGGTGATGATCAAATGCTTGGACTTAAAAAGAAGAAAGAGAAAAACAAAAGGCTCAAGGCAAAGGTATAAATGGTAGGAGCCATTTCGTTTTGGTGATCAAAACACTTAGCGAGTGTGATCACATTTAGGTTCGATAGCCATACTATTAAGAGGGGTGGAACTCATATCGAAATACGATTATCAAAGTGCCACTAGATGCTCTAACTCATTGCATATGTATTTAGGATCTGGTGGAGTGCTAACACTCTTGAAAACATTTTTGTGAAAATATACTAACACACATGCACAAGGTGATACTTATTGTGTTTAGCACTTGGGAGCAAGGGTAAGAGAAACTTCACCGGCGGAGTGTCTGCCCGTAAAGTGCGGACAGTTCGATGGTGCTACCAGTGTCCTATATAGAAAAGACAGGGTTTCACAGAGTACATCGGACACTGGTCATGCAGGGACCGGACGCTGGGTCCTACGTCCGATTAATGGTGAGCAGTGAAGACACTAGCATCGGTCTTTGACCGGACACTTGGTCACTTTGTCACCGAACGTTGGAGAGGTGCATCTGGTCTCGCTGACGTGGTAGCACAGAGAAGGGGAGAAGGACCAGACATTGATGCTGCATCCGATCATGATAGATCGGACGCATCTGGTTGCGACTAGAACCTTACTGGAAGTGACCGAATGTTGGGGTCCTGCGGTTGGTCGTGATCGACCGGACACGTCTGGTCGTGAATGGAAGCTCTCTAGAAATGACCGGACTCTATAGAGGTGCGTCCGGTCATCACTTAACCATTGGGATCAGGCGCTCAGTATTTGAAGAGAGGGATGGCATGGCAGTCATCCACTGACCAGACGCTGGTAGAGTGTGTCCGGTTGATCTGATCGGCGCGTCCGGTCACCCTGAGTAGTGTCTAGTGAAGGAGTACAATGACTCTATTTCATAGGGGCTTCTATTTAATCCCCATTGCCGACTTAAGCTCACTCTCTCGGCCATTTGTATTGACATAGCAACCTTGTGAGCTTAGACAAAGTCCTTCCACTTATCTCCATTATTGATTCATCATCTTTGTGAGATTAGAAGTGAATACAAATATATTGCTTGAGTATTTGCATCTAGAGGCACTTGGTATTCATGTTTCGCTATGGGATTCGCTTGTTACTCTTGGTGGTTGCCGCCACCTAGATAGCTTGGAGCAACGAGGATCATCGAGTAGAGGTTGGTGATTGTCTCCGACTCCGATCATGGTGATTGTGAGGGATTCTTGACCTCTCCCCGGTGGAGAGGCAAAATGTACTCTAGTGAATTGCTCGTGGCTTGTGTGATCCTCATCTTATGTTAGTTGTGTGGCACTCTATTGAGGGTTTGGCGAGTGATGCTAATTAGCGCATGAACCTCCAAGTGTGTGAATCACCACAACGAGGACTAGCTTGACGACAAGCAAGTGAACCTCGGTAAAAATCATTGTGCCATCATTTGATTTTAAGGTGATTGGTATTCATTGGTATTCATTCTTGTGATTGATTGATTCATTCCTTGACTTGGCGGTATAACCATCTTGCTCTATCTCTTTACATTACCACAAACTAATTGTCAAGCTCTTTAGTGTAGGTAGTCATGAGAGCTTGTTAGTTTGGTTAGTGTGGCTCTTTAGTTAGCCATTGAGAGCACACTAACTTAGTGTGGTAACATAGCCGTTGTATGGACAAAGACTATAAAAACTAGAATTATGGTAGGCTAGCACAACACTCACTTCACCATATATTTGTCTAATCGATTTGCTAAGTGTTGTTGTAGAAATTTTTAATAGGCTATTTACCCCCTCTAGCCATTAGGACCTTTCATTGGGACCTTCGTTAGGAGCTGCTTGACCATGTCAAGCGCCTCCTAGGCCTCGAGCATCCATTCAAAGCGGTCGGCCTTCTTCAGAAGCCGATAGAGGGGGAGACCTCGTTTGCCGAGGCATGAGATGAAGCGACTGAGCACAGCGAGGCACCCTATAACTCGTTGTACCCCTTTATGTTCTAAATCAGGCCCATCCTTGTGATGATTGAGATCTTCTCTGGGTTGGCTTCGATGCCACGCTTGGAGACGATGAAACCAAGCAGCATACCCCTTGGGACCCCAAAAACGCACTTCTCGGGGTTGAGCTTAACGCCGTTTGCTCGGAGTTTTGCGAAAGTCTGCTCAAGGTCGGTTATGACCTGGTCAGCCCATTTAGACTTGACCACGATGTTGTCCACGTAGGCCTCAAAGGTTTGCCTGATGAGGTCCTCGAAACACTTGAGCATACAACACTGGTACGTAGCCCCAGCTTTCTTTAGATCAAACGGCATTGTGACGTAGCAGAATGATCCGAATGGAGTGATGAAAGATGTCGTGAGCTGGTCAGACTCTTTCATCATGATTTGATGGTTGCCGGAGTACGCATCAAGGAAGCAAAATGTTTCACATCCTGAGGTAGAGTCGACTACTTGGTCTATGCGTGGCAAAGGAAATAGATCCTTCGAACATGCTTTATTAAGACTCATGTAGTCAACACACATTCTCCATTTTCCACTCTTCTTTCATACAAGAACATGATTGGCTAACCACTCGGGGTGGTACACTTCTTTGATGAACCTAGCCGCTAAAAGTTTCGTGATCTCCTCGCCGATGGCCCTATGTTTCCCCTCATTGAAGCGATGCAGATGCTGCTTCATTGGCTTGGATCCTAGCTTGATTGGAATGCCTAGCATGTCTGAGGGTTTCCACACAAAGATGTCTTTGTTAGCGCGCAAGAAGTCGACGAGTGTGCTTTCCTATTTAGAGCAAAGTGCGGTGCCAATGCGCACCACTTTGCTTTTGAAGCTGCTGGGGTCTATGAGGACCTCCTTAGCGTCCTCCACCAGCTCAAAAGACCCGGCCAACCACTGGTGGTTGGGTGTTTCTTTGGTGACCTCCTTCCTAATGGTCGCAAGCTCCATGGAGGCGACGATTGTCACGGTGTGATCATAGCACTCGACCTCGCACTCATAGGCGCGCTCGAATCAGGTGTCAATGGTAATGACCTGACCCGGGCCTAGCATCTTTAGCTTTAGGTAGGTGTAGTTGGGCATGGCCATGAACTTCACATAGCATGGGCGTCCCAGGATGGCGTGGTAGGTTCTATGGAACCCAACCACCTTGAAGGTGAGGGTCTCCATCCTATAATTGGATGGATCCCCGAAGGTGACGGGCAGATCAATCTTCCTAAGAGGCATGGCCTGCTTTCCAGGCACGATGCCATGGAAAGGCGCTCCGATCGGTCAGATGCACGCTGGATCAATGCCCATGGCGTCGAGCATCTTGGCGTACATGATGTTGAGGCTGCTGCCTCCTTCCATCAGTACCTTGGTGAGCCGCTTTATGTCGATGATCAGGTCAACCATGAGCAGATATCTCCCTGGTTGTGGGATGCTCTCCGGGTGGCAAGCGGACTCCGACCACCGGAGGAAGGTAGGCACGGCTCGGCTCGGCCATATAGACCTCGCGGCGTGTGAGCTTCTGGCGATGCTTAGAGTCATAGGTCGCTGACCCTCCAAAGATCATGAGGTAGCCATCCGATATCGGGAAGCCGCCATCTGTCCCCTCGGTGTCATCCACGGTTGGCTTGGGGTCCTTCCCATGCTCCCCCCTATTGAAGACTTCGGACAAGAACCGCTTCATGAGGCCGTAGTTCTTGTATAGATGCTTAACAGAGAAGGCATGGTTCGGCCATGGCCCTTCGAGCAACTTCTCGAAGTGGTCCAAGGTACCCTTCATGGGCTTTTGACCCCTATGTCGCTGCTTATTCTTCTTCTTGCTGGGATAGTTGGAAGCGCCTTCACCGGCGTCCTCATCCTGCTTTGCCTTACCCTTGAGATGGTCGAAGATTGCTCCGACCGCCTCCTCACTCAAGGCATGGCTAGTGGTGATATCAAGAAGCTCCTTGGTAGTTCATGAGCCCTTACGTCCTAGTTTGTGAACCAAGGACTTGTAGGTGGTCCCTGACAGGAAGGCTCCTATGACGTCGGCGACGACGATGTTGGGCAACTCATTGCACTGTCAGGAGAAGCACCGGATGTACCCATGAAGGGTTTCTCTAGCCTTCTATCAGTAGTTTTTGAGATCCTAGGGGTTCCCAAGATGCTTATACATGCCCTAGAGGTTCCTCACGAAGATATCTTTTAGGTCCACCCAACTTTGGATTCTGTTAGGCGAAAGGTGTTCCAACCATGTTCGCGCTGAATCGGCCAGGAACAATGGAAGGTTGCGGATAATGAAATTGTCATTATCCTCTCCACCGGCTTGGTAGGCAAGCCGATAATCCTCGAGCCACAGTCCAGGGTTCATTTCCCTAGAGTATTTTAGGATGTTGGTTGGTGGTCGGTAACATAGCGGGAAGGCAGCATTGAGGATGTGTCGACCGAAGGCCTAAGGTCCCAATAGGTCAAGGCTTAGGCTTCGATCCTCACCGTTGTCGTAGCATCCGCCACAATAAGGGTTGTGTCTGAGACGCTCATGCACCGGAACCGTGGAGCGTGGCCTACCACCTTGTGGTGCTTAGTGGACTGAAGCGTCCTTGTTGGTTTGCTCCAAGGGCTACGCTGGCTGGTGTCGAGCTCACGTCGCTGAGATAATGAGCTCTTGACCTGGTGCACCGCTGCACGATCGAGTAGCGTGCAAATCTCGTGATGAGCTCGACGATCCTCAAGCGTCGTAGGCCCCGGAAGCCCCCAGAGCAAGGCCACTGCAGCAGTGATATTCTAGCTCGCCCAGGCGAAGTGTGGGAGGGCTTCATCGTCCTCGATGATCCTTCGGTTCACATCGCGGGCCAGGGCGCACGCACGTCCACTGTGCGCTTGATTTCACGATCAAGCTCCACGCGTTACTGCTCGAGCTAGAGTCATGCTTCCTCGAGCTCTTGGTGCCGGGCCTTCAGGTGTTCCACCTGCAGGCGGGGTGGGGCCCCTGTATCCCCCTCGACCTTATTGTCGAGTTCGTTCATCGGGGTAGCCTCCTCCTTGTAGATGCTCTCGACATGTCCTTCGGGGGTACTTGCCATGAAGCATTCACGAGAGGGGTGATGGCTCCCTCTACTAGAGTCAGAGCCGGAGGGCAACTCCGACTCTTCTGCGAGGAGGTCGTGGAAAGATTCTGCGACATATTAGGCCACTCCCATGAACTCATCGTTCGTAGGGGACCGAGGAGCGCGCTGCGCCGCAAGGTGGCAAACGGTCTCTGCGACGTTACGGAGATCGAACGGAAGCGCTGTCGAGGTGCTTTGGATGAGGTATTCTGAGGAGAGCGGCTCTCCTCCGGTAAGCTATGCTATGACATTGGCGAACGAGAAGGTGAGGTGGCACAGGTCCTCCCGGGACGGTCGAGGTCCCAGAAAGGCGCTGAGCTGGCGCTCTAACCTCCCATAGTCGAAGCCGAGGAGCTGATCGCCCCCGGGGGGCGCAGGCCTCTGGTGCATACAGCTGTAGCTCCTCAAGCACCTTGGCGACCGCGTCGAGGTCAGAGAAGTGGAGAGATTGGATGGTGGTGGGAGCCCGCACCAACTCTCCTTCCGTCGTGATGATGTCCAGGCCCCCGAGGCGCACGTGCGCGCCTAGGACCCAGCTAATGTCGTGACTAGCCATCCGGGGCCTGGTGTGGATGTCGAGATGCCCAAACGGCCCTTACCTGGCGCGTCAACTGTCGGTGTTTCGAGTTGCCATCGACTAGTAAATTTCTAATATTGCGCGTCTGACTCGGATGGTGTGCTTAAAGGACACAAGATTTATACTGGTTCGGGTAAAATGTCCCTACGTCCAGTTCGTTGCTGCTGCTCGTGTTACTAGCACTGAAAATTTGTAGTAAGGGTTATAAACGGATGAGAGAGAGACATGTTTCAAGTCTATGATGAAAGGAGCGAATAGGTGTCGAGAACTCGGTTGCTGCTCAGTTGTGTGCTTGTGCTCTGATCAGTTCGGGGTTAGATGGGTTCATTGATCAGATGAGTCAATTAGGTTTGAGTAGTTTCGATGCCCCTTAATGGGGTGCCCTGCTTTTCCTTTTATAGGCCAAGGGAAAGCACATGTTACAGCGAAGTAAGGGAGGAGAACGAGAGGGAGAAGAAGTCCTTTAGGGTCACCGAGTCCTTCTCCTTTATGTGGGTCCTGCCGACCCTATAGACATCAACAGGGATAGCTCCACGTTGTGGCCCTATCCGTCACTGGCGCCATGCGCAGGCGTCGTCTGTCGGTCATGGCGGTCCACTCCGTCCTGGCGGACGTCGTGGTGAACTGACGCGTCCGTCAGCGTTCATACGAGGGTTAGGCAAGACAGCACCGGTACGCCTGGCGCTGTTTCTGATGTGAATCCCCAAGTATGGCCCGTCACGGCCACGTGTTATATTGGGGCGTGCCAGTCATCTTCATGGTGTTAGAGCTTTGATCCAGGCCTATTCGCTTGGACTTGGAGTGGTCGGTGGTGGTATGGGTCTCCGTTGGACGAGACGAATCCCCCGGCCTTGGGGTCAGGCGAGGCGGAGTCTCACCCTAGAGGCCGGGCGAGACGGAGCGCGAACCCAAAGGTCAGGCAAGGCAGAACCCTGCCCTAGAGGTCGGGCGAGGCGGAGCCCGCGGCCTCGGTATCAGACGAGGCGGAGCCAGCCCTCAGAGGTCAGGCGAGGCGGAGCCAACCCTTAGATGTCAGGCGAGACGGAGCCTACAGCCTCGGTATCGGGCGAGGCGGACCCCGCCCCTGGAGGTCAGGCGAGGCGGAGTTCGTCCTCAGAGGCCGGGCGAGGCGGAGCCAGCCCTTAGAGGTCGGGGGAGACGGAGCCCGTGCCTCAGTATCGGGCGAGGCGGAGTCCGCCCTCAGAGGCCGGGCGAGGCGAACCTTGCGCACCTGGGAGCGGTTGGAGCCTCGCCCTCAGAGGCCGAGCGAGGCGGACCTTGCGCACCTGGGAGCGGTTGGAGCCGTAATCGCGTTTTCGACTGCTCGGATGAATTTGATTATTAACTTTCCTCTTCGGATTCATATTGGTCCCGGACAATATGATAATGGAAGAAATATGAACAGCTCACCGCCTCCGTCTCTTCCACTCCCGCACGTTTCTCAGATCCACGCAGCCGTCGTCCCGCATGACGCAGATTCAGTGACTTTCCTTCACAAAGTCACGTTGTAACTTTCCCTACGCTATCCATCGTCCAATCAAGATAAAACGAGGGAGATCGATTCAACGGCTCGCACCAGCCGAGCACGCTCGCCGCATCGTGTGCCCACGCCGGCCGGCCGCTCGACACGCCTCCCTCCGCGCTGGCTGCAAGCTAGCCACGACGGCTACGCACATTGGCCGCGCCGCGCGCGCTCGCCGCATCCCATGTCCGCGGCGGCCTGCTCGCCGTGCAGCCCTCCGCGACATCCTCGCGCGATCGCCGCATGCCGTGCTCGCGAGGCCGCGATGGCCGCCCGCTCGCTGTGCCCTGTGCCCACACTGGCCGTGCATGCACACAGAGTTGGCCGCGAGGCACCGCGCCAGGCCGCCAGCACGCGCTTCGCCTCTGCCTGGCGGTGCTCCAGCAAGTTTTGGTCCACGCCCGCGCAGCCGTGGATGGCAAGCTTGGTGGTGAACATGGTGCCGTTGCCGTCGGCGTCGAAGAAGCAGAAGGCGTAACACAGGTCCTCGACGGCGGCCGCGTCGCCCGCGATGGTGGCATTGAGCGCCGCGGACTCGTCCAGGCTGATGAGCCGGCGCCGGCGCCACGTGTTGCACAAGCGCACGCGTCTAACAGTAACAGGTCGCCGTGCTATACCACTGCCGTGTCGGCCTCGCCGTGCTCCTTGCCTCCTCCGTGCCACGCCTACTGCACGGGGATCCACGCAGAGCTGCAGCAGCATGTTGTCCACATTCAGCAACTCCAGCTATCGGCTGCCGCATCACCCGCAAGAAAGTCGCGTGCGATGCCACGTTCATGGAGCCCAAGTTGGCTGCGTCCGGCGGGCTGTGAAGCTCGTGCTCGGCGGCTGCGTCCCCGAACGGCCGCTGCTCGCTCCCAGAAAAGCCCGTGCGTTCCAGAGCTCGCGCCGGCGGCTAGCGCTCGCACTCGGATGACCGTCGTTTCCCTCTTCGAGCTTCGCAGCCTCGTCTTCTCCAACAGGATCGTCCACGACGCCGCCGCCACCGTCGACGGCGGCGGGCGCCACATGCATATGGTTGACTACAGCCTCAGCTACGGGTTCCAGTGGTCGGGCCTGCTGCGCGTCCTCGCCGCAAGGGAGGGCTGCCCGCCGGAGCTGGTCATGATCACCAGCATGGACCTGCCGCAGGCTGCTGCCGCCTGCCGGAGTGGACGAAAAATGCCAAGTGTTACAAGCCTTTGCTTTGAATGCGTGCTGAGTCGTTGGATAGGAAATGGAGGGTGGAGATAGCAGGAAAGTTTGCTCTGTAAAGTCACCCAATCTGGCTCCCGTCCCGCAACACCACCGCCTCGACGCCTGCTCCCTTCGCGGCGGCCCGGCCTTGTCTCGCACCACCCCATCCCTGCGCCGGCTTCACCCCGCCCCTCTCCAGACTCCAGCGCAGCGCCGCCGTCGGCCCACCTCCGACCCTACGCCGCCGGCTCCGTTCCTCCCCTCCGCCGGATTTGTCCGCAATGGGCAAACCAGACAACAGCCGCTAGCTGGGCCAAACGGCCTCTACTGCCTGGGCTGCTGCACTTTGAGGGCAGCTAGAGCGTCCACGTCAGCCCATTGCGCTCCGCCTGGGCTGGACCCCTGGAGGCTCGGACTGGCCTACCGCCGTTCGCTGCATCCGTCCACTCCACCACGCGTCCGCTCTGTCTCTGTCCCTCTCTCTCTCTGCGATACCGCCGCTGCTGCAGCCCTACGCCGGGTGCCGAGCCCTGTCCGTCTCTTCGCCAGCGACGATCACTCACTAGGTATTCCCACCCCTTCTACTCCCTTCCTGCTGTGCCAGTCCGCCCTTGCTCACTTCGAACTTTTTGCAAAAATCATCGGGTGGTTCGCTCTGGCTGCAGCAGCCGGCAGCAGCAGGAGGACACCATGAAGCTTGACGTGAACGCCCTTCGCTACCTCTCCAAGGACGACTTCCGCGTCCTCACCGCCGTCGAGATGGGTATGCGCAACGTAAGATCCCCAATACCCTGCACCGACCTCGCATCCCGTTACATGTTAAATCAATTGCCGGTTTCCGCGACTTAAGTTAGTTTTTTTGCTTTGGACTTGTCACAGCACGAGATTGTTCCAGCAGAACTTGTCGACAGGATCGCCGGACTGAAGTAAGTAAGATTTTGTTTTGTTCGCGGTCCTGCAATCTGTGGCTATGCTGAGGATATATGCTTGTGGTTGCTAGTTTTAGATGTTATAACTGATAGTATGTTTGCTGTGATATCAAAATCATTGTTTTGGGATGTATTGCAATTTTAGCATGTTGATGATCGGAGGTAGTACTGCTGGTGTTTGGACCTTGCACCAGTAATATGCAATTTCTTTAGTTCTGGTTTGCTATTCTACCTTTTGGTGCATAAAGTAGCATGAAATCTCCATCTTTTTGCTTATCCTTTCAACAGGAAAAAACAAAGATATGTTTTGTATAAACATCAATATGCGGAAAACAATTAGTCTGAAAACACGGAGGCTTGGTGCAGCTAATGTTACTCTTAATAATGTTTAATGTTACTCTTAATGATGTTTATTTTTGGTCTAACCATTTAAGACAAATATCAAATGAAGTTATTGTTTGCTGAGTGGAAAGAATTTGTACTCTATCTCAGTGGAATATGTTCTTATGCTTTATGAATTTAGGCATGGAGGTACATACAAAGTGCTGAGGAATCTTTTGAAGAACAAGCTAGTGCATCATGATGCCACTAAATGTGAGTCGTTGACAGTTAATCATGCTTATAGAATGTTGGGTTGCTAGCGCAGTAGCACTTAGCTCCAAGTCTTTATTGCTTTATCGGTTTTGTTCCATACAGATGACGGATATCGGCTCACCTATCTAGGATATGACTTCCTTGCCATCAAGACTTTAGTTAATCGAGGAGTTTTTGCTTCAGTTGGCCGTCAGATCGGTGTTGGAAAGGAGTCTGGTATGTTGTGTTCATAGTGTGTGTTCTTTTGTTTTATAAGTAATGTGGCAAAGGCACATGAAGTTGTTTCTAATATCTCTGTGATATGCAGATATATTTGAGGTTGCCACAGAGGATGGCACAGTACTCGCCATGAAGCTTCATAGGTTGGGCAGGACATCTTTTAGGGCTGTGAAATCTAAACGTGACTATCTAAGGCACCGAAGGAGCTTTAACTGGCTATACCTCTCACGACTTGCAGCCTTGAAGGAATTTGCCTTTATGAAGGTCCTTTTTTTTTCTCGTTCTATTTATTTTAAGTATATCTGAGCTATGTGCTCTTTTCATTTTCCTTTTTGTTTGGTTGATCCTTGACTGCTTATATCTCCAGGCTTTAGGGGACCATGGTTTCCCTGTTCCAACTGCTGTGGATTGCAATCGGCACTGTGTGATCATGTCACTTGTGCAGGGATATCCTCTGTAAGCATATATCTGTCAACTGTGGATTCATATTAGTTGAATAGTATATTCTGTCGAGCAGATCCTGATACAAGGTGCTTTATGCTCTGTAGTGTTCAAGTGAAAGAGTTACAAAATCCAGATGATGTTTTTGACACAATTCTTGGTCTTATAGTTCGTTTGGCAGAGCATGGACTGATACATTGTGACTTTAATGAGTTCAATATCATGGTATCTCTTCCTTTTTCCTTTCCTTGTTTGTGTTGATTTATGAGTTTTAAATCCTTCGTAGAAGTAAAACTTATCTGGATAAGATATTATGGAACAAGACTTTTTTGTGGCAAACACATGAACTGGATCTGTTTGTTTGAATAATTTTTAGTTGCAGCTTGCCAGCACTTAGTTTTGTGATATAGTAATATAATGATACTACATATGATAATATTTTTTATATGTTGGTGTCAAATTCATTGATACCAATGTCATGCAGATTGATGATGATGAAAACATTACGGTTATTGACTTTCCACAGATGGTGTCTGTTTCTCATCGTAATGCCCAAATGTATGTAGCTTACTCAGATAACTAATGTGGCAGTGTCTTGTTTTTTTTTAAATGAATTTTGCCTTTGCAGGTTTTTTGACCGTGACATTGAGTGTATCTACAAGTTCTTTAACAAAAGGTTTATAGTATATGCAAGAAAGCTTCAAATAATCCTAATTCGGTAGAATCTTTTTCTTATTGGGATTTCTTTTCTTCCTGTTAGGTTCAATCTGACGTCAGAGAAAAATGAAGAACAACCTGGATCTGAAAGTGATGATGAAGGGAATAGCAGGCCTTCCTTTTTGTCGGTGAAAAAGGCTGCTGGTTCCTTGGACAAGCAACTAGCTGCCAGTGGATTTACCAGGAAAGAGCAAGTGGAGATGGAGAAGGTAGGCCAGATGTTTCTTCAAATTTGTTATTCAAGCATACATTCGTAGATTGTTTTCCAGCTTAGTTCTCTGATACTGTTTTTTTTTTTTGGCAAACTTTCATACAGTACATTGAAGAAGATGCTGAAGGACATGATTCCAGCTCAGATGATGATGATGACGGTGACGATGACGAGGTCGGTGATGCTGTGCCTTTGGTTTCCTTGAAGATAGGCCAGCAGGTACTCTGCCTAGCAAGTTAATTTGGATATGTGCAGACTGTACCGGTAGTCAGGCTAGTCTCTAGTTAGAAGTTACTTTTATTGAAGTGTATTTTGGCTCTGTCTCTCAGGACGGTTCTAATGAGCCTGATTGTAATCTTGCCTCAAGGGATTCAGATGTGCCTGGAACTTTTTCTGAAGAGGTTAGTCATCTATCCATCAGCATCAGACTGAATAAGCAAACTTTTGATGCCATTTTTCTTACAATTTTTTTTCACTGTGCAGCATGGAACAAGTTGTAGCGGTGAGAACAGATTGGAAAGTCCTCCCTCAGGTGGCAATGGAGAGGCTATGAAACCGCTTCAATCTGGGTCCCAGGAAGATGGCCATAATGATGATGATTCGTCAGAGGATGCTGATGAAGAAGAAGACGCTGAGCTCACGAAACAATTGAACAAGCAAAGGAAAAAGGCAATAGCAGCTGCCCATGGGCGGAGAAGGCCAGTGTCATCCAGGAACGCCTACAAGGACAAGGGTAAGGGCACCATGAATTCCAAGATCCAGAGGCAGGCGTGCAAGTGGTGATGATGGTTGAATGTCTGCAGTGCCTCTTGCGGCAGTGCTAAAATTGATGAAGTGTAGGATTTTGTATGGCTGTAGAACCGAGGGACCGCTGTACTGGAATCAACTCCGCTTTTTTTTTTTTTTAATATTGTTATGTTGTATATACCTTTTGTACACGGTTCTGATGAGATCATCGTGGTGCTTCTGTTACCAACTGAATATCTGAGAATACATGCAGATCATCGTGGTGCTTCTGTTGACCAACTGAATATCTGAGAATACATGTTTGGCAGCTGCCAATTTCCTTGCTTCAGCATCGTCTGTTGCTTTTTCATGTTTTTTTCCCTTTTTCCTGGCCTCGGTTAAACAAAGCAAGTAGCAATTGTCCTTTTATAAACAAGTTAAGGCTCATGTTAATTACTCGTAAACATTTGGCTCCCGTTTTGGTACAATCTTGTGGAACTACAGCGCCGTCTGAAGCAGCAGACGGCATCAGACAATTGCTACTTGCAGGTATTTCATGAGCATTAACTTGTTTATCTGAGGCCCTAAACCTGTCGTCTCCATCGGACTCTCGCCGCCACGCCATGGCGGCGGAACCGCCAGAGCCCGCATCCTCGCTGGATGCTCAGCTCGCGGTCTCTTCCTCTTCCGCCGCAGCCGGCGTAGGCGGCCCCAACCCGTGCTGCGCGAAGGTAGTTGACCCTCCCTTTCATACAGTACATTGAAGAAGATGCTGCTTTCTTTGTTTTCTTTTTCTGCATTGCGATTCTAGTTACAAATAGAAAGAAAAGATCACCAAGTATGCAGAGGTAATGTACATGTTCAGTCTGTACACATTGTATCTAGTAATTCTTGACCTACATTTTGTGAATTTGTGTAGTTATACTGTTGATTTTTGTGATTTATGCTGAAAGGCAAGTATTTTGGCTGTTCCTTTTTCATACCTAGGCTGCACTCAAAGAAAGTGAACTTTTTCCTTACAAAAAAAACTCGACCTGAAGGGGTTAAGACTTCCCCCACAGCATTCCAAATAACAAAAAGACATTTTCACCAGGCCAAGAAAACCCCCCGAACCCCTGACCCACCCTTACACGGTGGCTTTCCGTCACCCCCGACCCGTCACCCTCGACCCACCCTTACACGGTGGCTTTCCGTCACTCAATACGGTGGCTTTCTGTCACCCAATACGGCACCCCTCGACCCACCCAAAGTCACCCCCGACCCGTCACCCTCGACCCACCCTTACACGGTGGCTTTCCGTCACCCAATACGGTGGCTTTCTTCACCCAATACGGCACCCCCCGACCCACCCTTACACGGTGGCTTTCCGTCGCCCAAGTGAGAATTGGGACGGTGCCCCCCAGTGCTTTGGATATGGAACGGACGAGGGGATTTTTTTAATCTCAGCCTGAAATTCGTTCCCACGGGAAGTCGAACCTAGGACCTGAGAAGTGCCGCCAGGGTACTCTGACCAACTGGCCTAGAGGCCCTTTGGCAACTTTTTCCTTATAAAAAACTACTTCTATAAAGTATCTAATAAAGTTCTAATTTCATAGCATGCTAGTAGGAATTTTAGCAGAAGGTGCCTATCACAGAGAAGATGCCTTTCAAAGTATGTCTGATTTCTCATTAATGCTTCATGTATTCGTTAACATCATGTTTGATTTCTCTTCAATGCATCATTTATTTGTTAGCATCTATTAGCCCCCCGATTTTATCCTTACCGTAGTACACTCTCAAACACTTGATTACGTGATTTGATGTCACCCACCCGAAGCATATGTAATTCTTGATGAACAGTTATGTGCATCATTCATGCATCTTGAAACCATTCTTATGTGTACCATTCTTTAATGTTGTATTCTCTCTGTTTTTCTCTGTGACGAGTATATATGGCCATGCAGCCCGAGCCCGTCGGCCTGGCCCGAGGCCTGTTTTTTTGGCCCGGCCCAGCGGCTTGCGGGCCCGGGCTGGCACGGCCTGGAGGAGCAGGCCGTGCCTGGGCCTTACCTCAGGCACGTGGGCTGGCACAACACGGCCTGCTCAGGAGCCGGAGGCCCGCTGGCGGCCCGGCCTGCCGCCTCCCCGCCCCCCCCCCCCCCGCGCCTTGCATATATAAGCGGGGACTCCCCACTCGCCCAGTCGCCTCGCCTCGCCCGCTCCGCAGTCCATTCGCCTCGCTCGCTCCACTCCGCTCTCTGCTCCCAACCCTAACCCTAATCCCCACTCGCTCGCTGCAGCGCAGCCGATCCCCGCTTGCCCAGTCTCCTCGCCGACGCCGCAGTCTGCTCCCAACCCTAACCCTAATCCCCACTCGCTCGCCGGCTCGCCACGGCGGTGCGGCGCAATCTCTGCTCTCTCTCTCTCTCTCGCCCGCATCGGCCGCATCCACGATCTGGTGAATTTGAGCTCTCTCTCGTGATCTACTGATCTCGTCCGTCGTTCCCGACTCCGGTGACCTCGATCCGCCTATCTGACCCTGTCTCTACTCTCCTCCGTTCTCCCTCTCTCCTCTCGACCTCTCGCTCTCAGTGAACTATGTGAGTTCGTGATCGTGTTCCCGTCCGTCCCTCCTCCGCCGTTCGCCGTCGTTTCTAATCGGTGTCTCTTCTCTGGGTGGCCCTCGTCATCTCCAGCACCGGGCTCCGGTTGCGCAGGTAGTCCACTAACCCTAACCCTAACCATAACCCTAGATTTGTCTTCTTCACTTCTTGTGTCTCTTCCACTGAGCGACTGACCCTGGATCTGGATCTCTATCTCTCTGACTCTTTGTTTTTCTCCTCTGCGCAGGTCGGCTGCCGATGCCTCGTCCTCTTCCTGTGGCATAGACCGGGCACGGCGGCCGCGCGCATCGTTGAGGAACGGTGCTAGAGATCAGCCGTCCGCGGTCAGGGTCGCCATGGCGGATGACGACGATGTCGTCTATCCACTCATCGACAACGATGACCTGATCGCGGTAGGGCTAGTCCCCGAGGACAACGACGACATCCGTGACGATGTGCTGCGTTGTTGGGTATCGATGTCGGTAGCGGCTCTGCTCCGATCGATCTGGACGGTGGCGACAGTGATGGAGGGGCGGAGCCGGCGCTGTCGGCGACGGCGACAGGGACGCTGATCTGCTCTAACAGCACAGATGGTATCTCATGTCTTGGTAAGCGTAAATCTAGTGTCTGGG
Organism: Miscanthus floridulus; assembly: GCF_019320115.1. Classification (NCBI taxonomy): domain Eukaryota; kingdom Viridiplantae; phylum Streptophyta; class Magnoliopsida; order Poales; family Poaceae; genus Miscanthus; species Miscanthus floridulus. The sequence goes on from NC_089584.1 coordinate 148,764,101, forward strand.
TTGATTTTGATGAGATCTATGAGACTGTGAATGGTCAAAAGGTTCGAACTGCTGCTATCTGTAAAATGTGTAAGAGTAAATTGTCTGCTAGATCTTCTGCTGGCACTGGCCATTTGATTAGGCATCAGAAATCTTGTAGGAAAAAGGATGATCACGCTGCTAGGGTTCAGTCTAGGCTTTCTTTCAATCCTGATGGATCTGTGCATAACTGGGACTACAATCTTGCTGTTGCTCGATCTTAGTTGTGTCGGTTGATTGCTAGGCTTGACCTTCCATTAGGTGTAGGTGAGACACAGGCCTGAGAGGATTACATTGTTCTTGCTCATAACCCTAGGTTTGTCAAGGTTTCTAGACAGACCACCACTAGAGATCTTGGTAAGCTGTTTACTGAACGTCGTGATAAGCTTAAGAATTTTGTGTTGCCTGTTGCTTCTTCTGTTGCTTTGACTTTAGACATTTGGTCTGGTAATGCTAAGGAGGACTATATTAGTGTTGTAGCTCACTATGTAAATGCTGATTGGGAGTTACAGAAAAGGGTTATTGGTCTTAGGCTGATTGAGGTTAAACATTCTGGTGAAAACATTGCTAAAAGAATTGCTGCTGTGGTTGAGAAGTATTGTCTGATTGATAAAATTTTCTCTGTCACTCTAGACAATGCTTCTTCTAATGCTAAGGCTATGAACACTTTAACACCTCTATTTGCTGGTTACTTGGGTCCTGATTCTTCACCTGATCATTTGGATCCTAGTAACCGTAAGTACAGTCTTGTACATCAACGTTGTGCTTGTCATATCATTAATCTCATTGTAAAATCTGGATTAAAGAGGTTGAAACCTTACACAGAAGATTTTAGAACTACAATTAACTTCTTAAATTCCTCTAATCAAAGAATTGCATTGTTCAAGGAATACTATAATGCTAAGGGTGTTAGACCTAGAAAATTTGGCTTGGATATGGATGTTAGATGGAATTCTACTTACCTGATGCTTAAACACTTGCTTCCATACAAAAATGTTTTTTCTGTGTTCATTAATTTCCATTATGGTTCATAATTGTTGACTACAAATTATTGGTATTTTGCTGAGAAGTTATTGGAGTTCCTGGAACTCTTGTATGACTTCACTGTTGTTTGGTCTGGTGTTTATTATCCTACAAGTCCACTTGTTCTGCACCATATCCTAGAGATTGCTTATCATATGCATGCATGTGAAAAAGATCAAAATCTGAGAGCTATTATATATCCTATAAAGCTTAAATTCCTTAAATATTGGCAGGACATACCTCTGTTATATTTATATGCATTCATTTTTGATCCTAGAGCTAAGATGAGAGGTTTCTTTAATGTGCTGCAATTACTTGGTGAATACACTGGTTCTGAGTATAATTTATACTATGCTGATATCAAAACTGAATTGTATAAACTGTTTAACAAATATGAGGACAAGTTTGGTGCAGCTAGGTCTTAAAGGGTTGCACAACCATCACATCATACAGGTAAGAAAAAGCAGGCATGGGGAAGAATCTTTGGCCGTGGATCAGGTGTTGTTGGTCCTCCCCCTCTTCCTGCCACTTCATCTTCATCTACTTCTGCTGTTTGTGAGCTCTCAGCTTACTTAGACAGTGACAATGTCACTTCTTATGAGGATGATTTTGACCTACTTCTATGGTGGCGTGACCACAAGCTAACATTTCCAATCCTGTCTATAATGGCTAGGGATATTCTATCAGTTTCTATATCTACTGTCTTTTTGGAGTCTTGTTTCAGTTTGACAGGTAGGATAATTGAGGAACGGCGGCGGCGCTTGTCACCAGAGACTGTGGAGATGTTGACCTGCATAAAGGACTGGGAGTTATGAGAAAAAAGAGAATAGCATGCTGTTGACAACCAAGAGCTGGAAGGCTTATTCCAGAACTTGTACCTTGATGAAGATGAACCTGCTGCTGGTGCTCCTGGTACTTAACGAGGTAATGAGGTTGAGACTTGACTTTTGAGAGTGTGTGGGTGATCTGTGACCGTGAAAGGGTGAGTGTGACTGTGAAAGACTTGTCTATCATTTGAACAATGGTTAATTAAGAGCTGGTTGTACTCTTTTTTTCTTTCTAGGATTTCTCACAAGGGTGAGTTTTACCTAGAAAGGGTTTTAATGAGGCAGCATTGCACTAAACAGCTCATTTTGATTATTTCTGTTATCTGTCAGCTTTGGAGTTTGGAGTTTGATATCTCTGTTGGACTGTGAATGTATCGGACATTTGGACTTCGATTCTGTGAATATATGAAACTGTGATCTGTGAATGTATCGGACATTTGGACTTCGATTTTGTGAATGTATGAAACTGTGATCTGTGAATGTATGAAACTGTGAATGTATCAGACATTTGCACTTTGATTCTATGGATGTATGAAACTGTGATCTGTGAATGTATGAAACTGTGATTTTGTGAATATATGAAACTATGATCTGTGATCTGTGAATGTATTGGACATTCTGTGAATGTGTGAAACTGTGATCTGTTTGATTTTGTGAATGCAAGGGTAACGGGCCGTGGGCTGGCACGGCCCGTAATTCTGGTCGTGCTTCGCGGGCCGGCACGGCACGAAAAACGGCCCATAGTGCCGTGCCTGGGCCGAAGGCCAGACCCGTGGCTCTAAGAGGCACGGCCCGGGAGGCCCGGCGTGCCATGCCGGCTCGACCCCTATCGGGCCGTGCTTTCATGGGCCCGTGTCGGGCCGGGTTGGGCCGGCCCGTTGGCCATCTATAGTGATGAGTAGTGTTCAAGGAGGAACGCCTCCGAGGGGATTCAGCAGAAGCAGCTAGGGCAACTGAGTCTGATGCCAGAGATCTACTGTTGAAGGAGATAATTGAATTAAAGACACAAAACTCGAGTTTGAAGCAAACACAAAATACCTGCAAAAATAATGATGAACTTTTATGCATCTCTGAATTGGAGGAAGAAAATAGAAAGCTCATACAGGTGTTAGGAGAAGAAAGGAAGAAGATTACTTCTGAGAAGAAAAAATTTGAAGAAGAAAAGTGCAAAACTCTAGAAATGCATAGGATATTGAAGTCAGAAACACAGAAGTCTGAAGAGTATAGAAGAGTTGCTGATACAGAAAGAAAAGCTGCCAATGATTGGAGAGCATCATGTGAAAGGTCGAGGAGTGAAGCAAATGAAATCAGAGCACAGTTGACTGCTCAGGTTAAGAAAACAGAAGAAATGCTTAAAAGGGCCGAAGCGGAGAAGCAGAAGGTAGCCAGAGAAAAGAAACGTGCTGATTCAGAGAAATCATTATCTGAAAAGAACAAAGCACTTATTGAAGTTGAGAAGAAAAAAGTAACGGAAGAGAAGTGCCGTGCTGACAATTTATTTGCAAAGTTAGAGGAGCAGAAGAAACTCAATGAACATTTGCGAACTAGCATACAGGTTGAAACAAAAAATGCAATAAAAGGGCGTACCCAGTGCAGAGAGCTCCCGCTCTGTGCGGGGTCTGGGGAAGGGTGTCAGTGGCAAGCCTTACCCTCGCCTGTGCAATGCGAGGAGACCGCGACTTGAACCCGGGACCTTCCGGTCACAGGCGGTAAGACTCTACTGCTTGAAACAAAGAATGCAATAGAAGAGAAAAAACAAGCAGACCATTTGTTCCAGAAATTAGAAGAGGTGAGAAAACAGACTGAATATTTACAGAGAAAGGCAAATGAATTCTCTGCAGGTAGAGATGTAATTTCTTCTGGCAAGTATGGGCGGCGACATGTTGATAGAACTTCTGAGAGTGCAAATGTAAAGCTTCTCAAAGAGAAGCTTAAGCTGAAGAAAGAACAACTAAAGCATGTAAAGAATGTGTCCAAGCTAGATAAAGCAAAAACTGCTTTAATAAGAAGAGAGCTTCAACGTTTCAAGCAAGACTGGACGCAGCTAGCCAGCTACTGAGTCGGTTTAACATGCTGGATGACCACCTTGCTCGTGGTGTTGAAGGTATTCATGTCTTAACAGAGGTCTGTATCCTGCATGCTAGTGAAGGTAATTTTGGTAAAAACAAGAATATCTTAGCAATAGGTAATAATAGTTCTGACATCCTAATAGAACAATGAACTGTTCTTCATCTCTATGCAATTTGGCATTTGTTCATGGACTTTCCTTCTTCTAATACTAATAAAATAATTGATTTGTTAATCAAATCATAGGGGGGGGGGCAGTCATTCCATCTGAAATAGCACCTTTTCTCAGTCTTCATTTTGTCCTAAAAAATCTTCTTTGTTTTTCAAAGTATATGAGTGGGCCAGTGGGGGAAGTGTCATAAGGCCTTCCATAGCGTGAGTGGTGCTTGAAACTGTACAGGCTAGCCACGCCAGTGATGCCTGGTGCAATTCCTACTCACATTGTGCAGCCTCACTTCTTCCTATTTTAACATGCCTCACAACAGTACAAAATGGCAGGATGACAATCAATGCCCTGCTGACCTTTCAAGCCATTCCATGTCTGCATGTGGGCCCTTGATTTTGTTTAGTCTTCAAGCATTGGCTCCTATACTTTCGCCCCTCCCAGAAATTTTGGCGTGGGCATCGGTTGTCGTAGTGGTAGGAGCGATGCTCAAATCGTCTCTCTACTATTAGGCTTCACTTCAAGCGTACACTGCAAATGGCCTAAGATGTGCACTTGCTAGTACCACGAGTAAATGCTTGGATATTCCTCTCTGATCACTAGCCCATGTCATTTCGTACTTGGGGTGGTTGACAAGATTATTTTTTCTCATCTAATTCCATATAGCCTGCTAGATCATACTAAAAAATCTTATTGCATTAGAGTATTTTACGTAATTGTTTCATGCTGATGGTTTTCTGTTCATAGTATCATCATTTCGTTAGGAAGCTGGCTGTTTCCACACAGTGTTGCAGAAATTTTATCATGCTACTTCTTTAGTCTGATGATAGTATCACCATTTATGCAATTTTTTCCTGGCTACTACACAAAAAAAGCTATAAAAATAGAAAAATTGGGACTCTTAGGTAAAGGGTGTACCTTTTAAGTGAAGCACTTCATGATATTTCTCCAAGGCTACAGGCCCACCCCGCAGACAATGTGGCACCAGCCCGGAAAATAAAACTACTCAAACCTGCTTTGTATTAGCAGATAGGGGAAATGTTGCAGTAGCCACACCTGTTTTAAAAGGGCAAACATTGCGAAAAGGGTGATTCTCAACATAATGGTAAGAATCTGTGAAACAGAGGGGATGTCTTCAATGTTGCGGGGGCTGTGACATTTTGTCTTTATGTTTTCTGCGAATGGAATGCTGGGTCAAACTAATATATCACTTGTGTAATGTAATGTTGATATCATGATATGCATTGAAATGCCACAATATTGGGTTTCCCTCTAGATCACTGTACAGTGACTATGAATGAGCAGTTATAATTCATAAATTATGTTGTAGTAGATATCACCTGCGTATTCTTTGATCTTGTTCCTAATATAATTCAAAATTGTATCCAGCTTGATCCATCGTCAAATATAATCAAGTGTAGTGGCATTGCTAAACCCGTTTTCGCGAATGATAAATCCAATGCAGCTGTCAATGTTTCTTGTAGCACCAGTTTGGTCGTAGTGCCAACGAACGCTTCTTTTGGCAGCCTTTTGCATGAGGATGTGGCCCAGAATTCTGTAGCATCTTCTGCTGGGGGATTAGACAGTATAAGCAGACCAGTGTTATCAGGAAGTACCTGCAGTGGTCATTCAAATTCCATTTTACATTTATCCAAGGAAGTGCCTACCAAAAACAGCTCACATCAGATTTGTGACAATTCATCAAGTCCTGGGCTGCAAGCTAATGTTGGGACAAGTGAAATAACAGTGACCAAGCCAAACTACTCAGTCTCTAATAGTTTGCTTGGGCATCATTGTGGATCTGAAAAACCTCCAATGCACTTAGTTGGATTTACAAGAATGAAAAGAAGCAACATGATGAACATATTTCGGTATTGGGAGATGCTGAGTTCTCAATCTCAAAAGCATTCTAACAAAGCTTTAGTTGATGGTCCATTGCTTGATAAAGTGTCAACTAACACATTGCTACCTACAGAGTAGGTTTGCTTGCACTTGTTTAGCTCGGGCTTTATATGCACTCTTTCATTTGCAATTTATTATAAAAACTAAATGATCTGATTTCTTTTTGCAGTGAGAAGGTTTCCCTCATATTTTCCCTTTTGTTGTGGGATATTAGATTTGCAGAAGAAACTTTTGCGAACGGAAATTTTGCCTCATCAGCTTTTTCGTTGAGTGGTATGACATCTGAAAGTCTTATACAATTTAATTGCTTTCTTTCTGTTTTTGTAGCTCGGATTCGGTCCAAAATTTGTATGTTAAACTCTCCTCTCTTTTTATTCTGGTTAATAGTGAAAATGTCTGATCATAGGCTTCTATGCCTTTTAGATGTGGCCACTAGTTGTCTATGAAGGGTTTGCTTGTCATGTAGCTGTAGCATTCTATCAGTGGCCTGTTATCACGTACATGTTATTACGTAGTTCAGAATTGCTTTGATGCACACACTATGGAATGTGATGTTTTTCCTACCTTTCTTCACAACTACCCAATGCGCTTTTGTTTACATCAACAACATTGCTACTAACTCATTCTATGCTTTGATGAAGCTATTATATTGATTTGTTGATAGTCTTTGATCAGTATCATATGCTAACTCCTGGGTTACAATTTCAATTTGTTATCTTCTTTGCAGTGAAATCTCATATGGAAACAAGGTGGACCATTCTGAGAGGGGATGAGCTGGATATTCTTATCTCCTTAATTGAAGATTTTCTCCTGAACAAAGAAGTTGTAGTCTGCGAGAAAATGACACAGAAGGTTTTTGGCGCAAGCAAGGATCATGAATTAGATGATGAAACTGGTATACAGCTATCTGTTAAACCTGCAAAAATAAATGAATTTATCACGGCTTGCATTCTGTTGGCTTCAATATGTGTGGAAGTGGGTAGAGTGGACATTGTATTAGAGGTTTCATACAAAGTTCTTCAGATGGGTAAAAGTAATCTTTTCTGGACTCTGCTGGCTCTCCATGTCTTTGGTTCCATGTTTGGTGATAAGTTTCTCCCACCAAAGAGTTGCAACTTTCTCATGACAGCTATACGGTTAGTTGTCCTGCTTCTTGAGAGCAAGGACACTTCTCTGTGCCTTAACATTACCATCCTGTGCACATTGCTTGTTTAATGTGGATACGGTTTCCATAGATGGTTTCATCTCTTCACTATTGGATGAGCTGGATTTATGTTCTCTGCAGTGGAATAACCGCGCCTGCTCAAATGAAACTATCACAAGGTGCAGTTCTCATTTGGGATCAAGTGGACTTGATACCAGATGTAGTGAAACTTGTAATATCTTCAAGCAAGGAAAACTATCTGAGGATACTCATAACTACCCTGCAGCAATTAACTTATGCTACTTCACCGAGCTAATTTCTTTGCTCGAGGTCTTTGGGATTTATATGGTATGATCATCTGTGATCTCTTCTTAATTTTTGTTCTCTTTGATATTTTTTGTTTTTTCACCAAGTATACACGCATACAAATTTTGATGCGCTAATATAACTTTTTGGGCTGTAAGCCATTGATTCTGTCTTTGTGCACAGTATTGACTTTTTATATGATCTGTTCCAGTATCGACTGATTATTTTGTCTCCATTTTTAGAGCTGCGAGTGGACATACAACAATGTCGTTGTCCGTCTTCTGGAGATTCTTGAATCGTGCATGTGCCAGTGACTATTCAGCTGCTCTGTTAGTACTTGTCAGCCAACTTGGAAAGTTTGCCCTGTTGCCCATATACTGTCCTGTATTGAACTGTTCCATGCTTTTCTTTTTTTTATTTTATTTTCCAATGCATGAACAGAGAATCTATCCACCATAGAATTCTTGATGTGCATGTGTTTTGCCATTTGACAAAATTGTTGCCACTGAAAGTAGACAATTATCAGGCCCCTTTGTTGTGCAAGTGAAACAGATTTCTGAATGGTTTGTTCAGTTAAGCAGCGAGCATCAATCTTTAGCTCGTTCCTTTGTTTAGCTGAAAGCCTATATATTGGCTGGGCCTTGACATGGGCCAGTGAAGAGCCCCGTGCAATTTTGATGTGTCCCCGCACAGACGTATTCATGGTCTTATAACATGACGTTGGATTACTCCCTTGCCTTGACAGGATGATGTTTATTCTTGAGTGTCAATGTTATGTTCTTGAGTGTGGAGAAGCAAGTAAGGAACCAAACAGTGAAGCATTCGGAGATGCAAATGCAGAACACCAGAACCAAGAAATGTCAGGGTTTGGTATGAAGTTGAAACAGGACTGCAGATTCTTGCACTGTTGGATGTCAAGCTCGATTGGTACATCAGAAACTATTGAATCAAGGATTCCGACTGCAGAATGGTGATGATGGTGTGTGGTTTGGATCTCTAGGACCCGACAGGTCTGCAATGTCATGATTGGTAGTTGGTAGATGAATGAGATCTGGAGTATGTTTAGCTGACAAGATCCTCTCAATCAAGAAGTTTTTATCCAGGTAGCTCCGTAGCTTGGTCCCATGAGAACCAACCTTTGGTTTGGTGGTAGGCAAGTCTTGTGTGCAAGAAAGTGATCCAAATTTTGATGACGACACCTTGTTGCCATGCTTTGCCCTTTTTCTCTTTTCTCGCATTAGAGGATGGAGGTAGATGTACTACCTTACCAAATTTATCCAAGAAGAGGCGTTTGCGGTTTGCCTATCAACTAGGCTTGTAACATGACGTTCTCATCATCTATGAATGAAAGCAAAATGATTTCTTGGCTTTGGCTTCGTAATGCTAGCGTTAAGTTCTTCCATATATAGGTTATAAATGCAAGGCATGATCTAATGGTCTCACAGTTGCTATTCGAATGGTTTGGATACATTGGAAGACATTCTTTGGCAGCACTATTAGGTGCAACGCTATGCTTATTGCCAGGATCTTAAGCTGTATGTAGTGACCAGACGAGGTTAAGTGGCAAAACATTTGTTATTTACCGACTGAAACTGGAATTAAACTTCGGCGACTTGCGTGCCGCTTATAGAATTGTCATTGGCATTGGCCCATGAAATCATAATGAACTGCGTAATCCAGAGCCAATTTGGTCTATGCTGGCCCAACCCAAATAAAATGTAGGTCAGGCTCGGATCGGGTCGTGGGCTCGTGGCACGAGCGAGCGAAAGCGCGAAAAATACCCTGCCGCTGACCACCCCCAGGCCCAGTCCCCCCGACAGGTGCACGCCGGTCGCCCCGCCGCCATCTGCAAGCCTATCGTTCGCCGGTGACCCAGCGCTTGGTCCCTCGACCCTCGGTCGCCCGCATCCACCAGCCCAGACTGACTAGAAGCCCCTTCCTGTCTCGTTTCTGCTGCTTTGCACACGCAGTTGTGCGATCCCCAGACAGCGGCGGCGGCGATGAGTATCTCAGGCGAGCTTCCCGGCGAAGGATCTGACGGTGAGGAGGAGGTCTTCATCAACGAGGAGGACATCATCCACGAGATAACCATCGACGAAGAAGGTTGATCAGCAGTGCTAGTCTCCCTTCTACTTACCTTTACCTTCTTACTTCCTTACTCCATCGCTAGCTGCAGCTGCTTATTCGTGCTTGCCTTACCTTGTCAGATCTCCCCGACCGCGACGAAGAAGATGACGACGTTGGCGGCGGGATGGGTACGTAGGGGTGGATTTTGTTTGGTTTATTATCTGTTTTTTTATTCGCCGGCTAGCCTCTCAGATAGTTCTTGAGGAGGTTGAGATAGTTTTTGTTCTGACATAGTTAGTGCGGAGCGATTTTCATATTCTAGTGCTATGTAATGTTCTTGTATGTATCACTTATTCACTTGACTGCCTGCATCCTAAGCTTGGCTGTTCAAGGTCTCCAAGGATGCATCAATCAGACAGTTCAACTGGCTATTCTCTGTATCTATGCCTCGTTAAATAGTGCAGTTAGCTCCCTTTGTGTTACATACTCTTGTTATCTTCTTGCTACTAGTTCCATTTGCATTCTGAAGAATAACGGCTCTTGTCCTTCTGAAATTTTCATTTAGATAGAAACCTGCACTTGATGATGTGCTCAGTTGCTCACTTTTCATGATGTACATTCTAATTAAGTTATCCGGCGATGCTTCGTTATGCAATCTAATGGCTACTTTCGTTTCCAGTTGACTCAGAAGACGTCGATGATTCTACATACACATTCCAAGGCCACAAAGGCAAGTTGTTACACAAGAAAAATGAAGCTCACACTGCTTCTGTGGTGCTGACCTGCAGAGTAGTGCTATGTGTAATATGGTGCAATGATTTTCAATTTACAACCACAGATTAATATGTGCCCTGGAAAATTTGGATAGCAAATCCCATGTTTCCTATCCTAATGCTGGTATCCTACACATCTCAGCGCCTTTCTTTGATAATAACTACACTAATACTCCTTATATCGTTCCTTCCATTTTTCTGGGTACAGATGAAATCTTCACTGTTGCGTGCAGTCCTACAGATGCATCACTTGTGGCTTCTGGAGGCAAAGATGATAGTGGATTTCTGTGGAGGATTGGATCAGAAGAGGGTGCCTTGGAGCTGACTGGTATAGTTTTCTTTGTTATTTTTTTTATTTGTTGGATGGCAATTATTATCGAAATATCTCTGTACTAGCTCTGAGATCTCTGTGCTTTTATTTCGTTTTTTTATATGTGAAGTACACCCACTCTTGATTTGTTTGAATTCATGTATGATGATATTTTTTGTTGTCTTCATTCATTATTATTTATCCCGAACATTACATGAAATGAACTTTGTTCTTGTCCATGTAAATAGTGGTGGTACATGTATCATGTTGGTTTTCTGTATTTTGTATTGTGCTGGAATTTCATGACATCCACATCTTCTACATGGATGTAATTCACTATCTAATTTCTATGCTTTTCCTGCATTTCGTATCTACTATTAGTTAGCCTCTTCTCATGTACTCCCTTCTTTCCAAATTATAAGACATTTTGGCTTTTCTAGATACATTGTTTTTTCTATGCATCTAGACATAGTCTATATCTAAATGCATAGCAAAAGCTATGTATCTAAAAAAGCCAAAACGTCTTATAAGTTGGAACAGAGGGAGTAGTACTTTTCCATGTTGATGCATGCTCATTATTTTTCCACGTTGTTGATTTGCAAGCTCAGGAAACTTACAGAATAGCCGTTCTTAATACAGGACATAAGGATACTGTCAGCACAGTGTCTTTCAGTTCAGATGGGAATTTGTTGGCTTGTGGAAGTTTTGATGGGCAAATAAATGTGTGGAATACAGCTACACGAACTCTCAAGGGAACCCTTGAGGGTTCTGGGTCAGGTTTTGAGGTGCGATATTCTGATCTCATTCAACTGAACTTATTTCCATTGTGAAACCCTTCCTTTCCATCACAAAATACATCACTATTCGATGATTAATCTCGTATTGTGACTTACATGCTTGATTTTGTAGTGGCTTAAATGGCATCCTCGGGGACATTTGATAATCGCAGGATCAGAGGGATTGTAATGTATGGATGTGGAATGCTGACCATAATGCCATTCTAAATACCTTTGCTGGACATAGTAACACAGTGACATGTGGTGATTTTACTCCAGATGGTATAATCACGGTTCCTTGATTGCTATGCATCTGCCTATTATAAAGTTGCGGTTTGGTTGCCTATGTAGGTTTACCTATGAATGCTCTGTTCCTTGTGAAGGTAAACTTATATGTACTGGATCGGATGATGCATCTTTGAGGATATGGGACCCAAGAAGTGCACAAAGCAGACATGTTGTTCGAGGTAAATTGCCATGTACTCCCTCCGTCCTAAATTAGTCCACTTTGGCTTTATCCTAAGGCAAACTTTTTTTTCAACTTTGACCAAGTTTATAGAAAAATACATCTAGAACATCACATCAGTTTCATTAAATTCTCCATGAAATGTGTTTTTGACCTTTGTAGATCATTTATTTGAACTTGTAGGCTTGTATTCCCTCCATTCGAAATTATAAGACGTTTTTGGCTTTTTTAGATACATAACTTTTGCTATGCATTTGGATATACACTATGTCTAGATACATAGTAAGCAATGTATCTAGAAAAGCCAAAACGTCTTATAATTTGGAACGGAGGGAATAGATGTTAATATATTTTTTCTAAAAACATAATCAAAGTTAGAGAAGTTTGATTTAGGACAAATTTCATCTGAAAGTATAATAATTTGGAAAAGAGTGAATATGTTGTAATGACCACATATAGTTTTAGATGTGCAGTGCTCAATCAAGCAGACACATGAAATTTGTTTGGTATTTCTGTTTCCCTTATTGTAGGCCATGGCTATCATTCTGATGGATTGACATGCATATCAATGACTTCGGATTCACAAACGGTAGTTAGCGGCTCCAAGGACAGTTCTGTGCACATTGTGAATGTAAACTCGGGCCAGGTAGGTGTACCTTATAGTTCAATCTGGTCTTTGTTTTTTTTCCTCACCATTTCTCTCCTTTTGATCAATAATTGGTGTTTTTTCAGGTTGTTGGCTCATTAATAGGTCACACCAATTCCATTGAGTGTGTTGGTATCTCGTCAAGGTAGTGTCTCAAATTAGTTGGCAAATTAAATGGCAACACGATTTTGTTGCAGATTGTGACTTAATTTCTTGTCTGCAGCTATGGCTGGGTAGCTACTGGGAGCATGGATCAAAAGGTGATCATCTGGGACCTCACGCACCAATCCAGCCGATGCATTTGCGAACATAATGTGGGTCGATTGTTTCTTCCCTCTGTGTGCACTTGCAGTTTGTTCGTTCAATCATTCATCCATTCTTCTGCGCATGCATTGATGCAGGAGGGCGTGACATCACTGGCATGGCTAGGCTCGTCAAGGTATGTTGCATCAGGATGTATTGACGGCAAGGTGCGCATCTGGGACAGCCTCTCTGGAGACTGCGCCAGGGAGTTGAGTGGGCATGCAGATGTAGTACAGTCGCTGGCCATCACTGCCGACAGCAACACCATGGTCTCCGCCTCATCAGATGGCTCCGCCCGTGTGTTTGACATCTCCTATGTTCAAGTGAAGGAAAGCTGCATGGGACGGAGTAGATGGTTGCTAGTGTATGCTAGGGCTTGTTTGTGCTGCATGAATGATGATGATGGCTTGTCATGGTGATATGCCATTGTACTCATGGCCTCAACTCAAGGTGTACAATGCATTGTAGTGGTCCTTATAAATTCATAATATCTGTTTGCTGATGTCCAGGTTGTGTGGCTTACTGTGGGGCAGATAGGTACTGCTGTGTACTTCCAGGTGAACTTTCTAGTTGATATACATCATGGACATCATTTCTTGTGGTTCTGAGTTGCAGTGCTCTAAACAACTATTCAACTTGCTGTAGCTTAATTCGAGATTCTGGGATAAGGAACCTGGGTGTAACCGTGTTCCTTATTTCCTCTCTGGATCATTATCTGAGGAAGGAGAAAATTATTAAGATTGGCAGCAGGCTGCAATTAAACGTCTCCATTACCAAATGTTCCTGTGGTGACAAAAAACAAAAAGTGTTCAAAACCATGACAAAATATAGTTCAGGCACTCGCTACAAGCGGATGTCACTGGGCTGCTGACATGTCAGCTCAACTCCCCCACAGGAAACAGTGACGCTGTAAATCTAGAACTTTGTGATGATCAAGATGATGGACGCAGCGAAGGCGATCAACGAGGTCGTTTGTGGGCTTGTGGCTAGTACTTGCAGTCCGGATCTGACGGAGCCGCGCGCCGCTAGATTTAGTGGAGAAGCCCAGTAGTGGCCCATAGGTGTAGATACACCTCCCTGAAAATGAAATTTAGCTATTAGCAACCCATCTCGGTCCTATATGCACCCTCTTGATCTAATTTGCTGCACCCCCCAAAGGCCGAAGCCTAGGCAACAACACAATTGAAATTTGGCAGCCCATAAAAGCCCGTGAGGAATCAACCACCGGCCCACCGTAAACTCTGGTTGCCTGAACTTCTATGTACATTTTTGAATGATAATAATGTTGGGAACCGTACGGACGCTCCGTTAATAGGCCAGCGACGCCAGCCCAATAACCTGTGCAGAGGCAGAGAAAGCCCCAGCGGCATGCAGTCTGCGTAGAGGTGAGCTCGCGTCGATGCGGAGGCAGGCGAGCGCCCTGTGACAGTCACTCGTGCACGACTACGCGGGGCCAGCGAGCCGCGCGGGCGACGGCGTGGAGGCAGGAGAGCTCCGTGGCACGCGCTCCGCGTAAAGGCGAGCTCGCGGCGGTGCGGAGGCAGGTAAGCCCCGATGGCAGCCGCTCGTGCGCGACGACGCTAGGTCAGCGAACCGCTTCCTGAGGCACAACGCTCGGCCACTGGGTCTGCCATGCACGACGCGCTCTGCACTCGGCTGCTAGCCCTGCCAAGCGCGACGTGCTGCTGCCCTCTCCCAGTCATGCGGCCGCTGCCTCCCAGCCACGTTGCGAGGCCGATGCCTCCCTTCCACGTCGTGCGCCCGATGTCTCCCTTCCACGTCATGCAGCCGCCGCCGTTGGGCCACCGCCTCCAAGTGTCGGCGGGCCACTGCCTCTGGTGAACTCCACACGCCGACGAGCCTCCATTCTCCCGAGCATCAAGTAGATGTTGCGTTGCGCTGAAAGCGCATGTTGCAAGTGTATGTTTTAATTGTTTCAGATATTTCAGAGGTATGTTTGCAAGTGCTTCTTACAGATGTTGCAAAACTAGGTCGGGATGTTGCACATGTTGCAAGAGTATGTTCTAAATGTTTCATTTGTTTTTAGTCTTATGTTGCAGTAAGTGTTTTTATGTTGCAAGTGTTTCACGTGGATGTTGCATATGTTGCAGTGGCTATACACGTATGTTGCAAGTGTATTGTTGTTCCAAATGTTTCAAATGCTTCAGGCGTAGGTTGCACGTGTTTTATATGGGTGTTTATATGTTTCACGCATATATTTGGAAGTGTTTCATCCAGATGTTGCATATGTTTCACACATATGTTGCAAATATTTTATTTGGATGTTGTACATATTTTGTAATGGCTACACATATGTTTTCTTGGTGTTTCATACGTATGTTGTAAGTGTTTTAATTGATTCAGACATATGTTGCAAGTGTTTCATCTAGATGTTGCAAGATAGATCTGGTGTTGCACATGTTGCAGTGAGACCCATATAGAGCAGCCACCTGTTGTAGTTTGGGTCCGCCTGCATGCGCGTAGGTGTGGAGGGGGCGCCACGGTGCGAGCACGGGACACGGAGCGACGCAGGACACGAAGTGCGTGCGGGCCACGGTGCGGGCGCGTGACATAAAGCGCGGGGGGCACGGTGCGGGCACGGGACATGGAGTGGCGTGGGCCACGGTGCGGGGCATGAGACACGTTGCGGGCATAGGACACGGAGCTGGCACAGACCCCCACGTGAAATAGGCGTAGCATATGCGGGCGTCCGGACTAGCCCTGTCCGGATGTCCAGGCGCCAGACATACCGTTTTTTAAACAATATGGCAAACTTTATTCATTGAAGAAGGCTATACAACATTTATCACAAAATTAAGAATAAAGCTAGAGAACTCACCGTCCCAAGCATAATAGTATTGTTTAGATTGCATAGCTCTCCTTATCAACTCATGTGATGCCTGGTTTACATCCTTGCTGCAATGTTCAATTGATATACGTCCCGAATCCTCTCCATAATGTGTTGCATTTATCATAGAATTCAACTGCTGAGTGCTGACTACTCGGGCACCCGTTGAGAAAATTAGAGCTTTGCCCTTATACAGGCCATGTGGGTCATGAAGTTTTGTCCCAAAATTAAGATTTAAAGACTGTTATAATATACTACTATATCAAATTACAGTATTATTTCGAGTATATATCTTGGGCTTCTCTCACTTGGAAATTGTTTCTACAAGAGGAACATTCCGCCGTCTCTCCCGCCACCACCGCCATGTCGCGGCCTGCCTCCGACCGAACCCCCTTCTAGAGCTGTTGGAGATGAGTTTCCCTAACCCTAAAGCCAGTTGTCGTCTTCTTCCTCTCCGACGGGGTGCAGGGAGCGTGGGCGTGGTCGTGTGGGAGAGAGGAGAGAGAGGGTCAGCGCGCCGTCCGGGCTCCGCGCAACGGTTGCATATTACCTTTTCCCTAAGTTAAATCCAACACATGTAATGTGCTATCAGATCTAATTAATCACTCATCTTTGTTTCTCAACCGAATTGATGCAAAAGTTTATTTTGATTTGCAACCACATATGTAGAGAGCAGTAGCATAAAAAACATACAACTAGCTAAATGCTTATGTTTAATTTAATTATTACTACTCACAAAACGCACAAATGACCATATATTGGTACTTACATATATATGCCTGTCAGAAGTAGCTGACCCTAACTAGTGCCTGTCGATCCTGGACATGGCGATCAAGGAGGACGCCCCCGGGGAGTAGTAGTACGTCGTTGTAGTAGTTGCAGTGCCGCCTGAGACCGATGGTGACGATGAAGACAACGGCGTCGGTGTCGGCGGCAGCCGGCGGTGGAAGACCAGGCCGGAGACCCGCACTGTAATAGAACCATCCAATTTATAAGAGCATAAGTACAATAGCAATCACCAAAGCGATCAAACCATCATACTTGAGCCCATATAAACCCGGTAGTCCGATGAAATCACGAAGGATCTCAAACAAATCAACATACAAACCAAGATCGTACATGATTCAACACAACCAGTCACATGTTACATCACAGTTCATAAATAGTTCACAAGTATCTCACATACATTGGAGTTCATATAGTTATTACAAACCAAGTTCAAATAGCGGAAGCAAAGTAGTTTGACATCAACATCACTCTTAGTTTAAATACATGCCAGTACCATGGTCATTTCCAGCAAAAGCAAAATAGAGGTGACAACTCAGGAGTACCATACCCCATGGTTTAGCCCTCATCCACGTCAGGATGAAGGCAGTTCATACAATACCCATGATACATCATGTCATCTGCAACAAGAGGGAATAAACCCTGAGTACGAGAATGTACTTAGCTATACTTACCCATTATAAACCAGAAATAATATGATACCAAGGAGTATGCAAGGCTTTATCGGTAGAGTTAGCTTGATAATATTTTGCATAAAAGCTTAAGTAACATAACTTGAAGATTTAATATCTCTAGCATTAATTTGGATACCTATTCAATTAAGCATATCTAGATTAGCACATGTACTAAAGCAATCACTTGATTGAACTAACAAGCATTAGTAACCATATCCGATTATAAGAATAATTTAAGCATCAACATAATCATTAAGTTTCCATTAAGTTACTCTATATTGCCGCTGCTCAGTCAATTTCTCACTATCCGAGAGAGATGGCGATTCGAATCGATTCTTACCCAGCTGGGGAATTATTCCTAACACAAACACATACTTCCCCCGTTGGGGTCGCATCGGGTCACCTTTGAGGCTTTGATACAACTCAGGAACCAACTTCGTGGGTCCGATCAGCACCGCACCCTCAGAGATTCTACTAATCTGCCAGGAAGATCGGGACTCGAACCCGCTCTTGGACTCACGCCATTGGCTCTTCGCATATTCTTACTACCTCCGGTGTGCGCACTTTCACTTATCGGGGCCTGGCCTGAATTGAGCTACTCGACTTTGTGGTCGGAACGACTTATCCGGCCAACTAAGTGCTAGGCATGTGTTCAACATGACATGAGGACGTACAACGAATCGGTTCTTAACCGACATAGACGGGGATAAATAGGCACTAAGACCTCCATGTCTTGTGCTTATCTATCACAATCATGTCCGGTTCCTTTTGATTTATCAATACATGGTTATTTCTATGATAGCAATTATAGCCAATCGTGATCAGTTATCTACCTATATATTTCAGGTGACAGGAAATCACCTGACTTCTACTAGACTAAGCAAGGCTAAGCATATTATCGGTGTTTCATACAAGCATCGGCAAGTAAATTTATAGTAATGCGCATTAGGTTCGGATGGTGCGCTAAAGGACATAAGATTTATACTGGTTCGGGACGAATGTCCCTACATCCAGTTTGCTGTCGCTCGTGTTATTAGCACTATGAACAGGTCTATAGTAAGGGGTACAAATGATCGAGAGAGGGACTGGTCCCAAGTCTCTGATGGAAGGGTTGAAAGGTGGTCAAGAGCTTCGTAGCCGCTTGACTGTGTATATGAGTGCGTTGTGTTGTTCGGTCTCCAGCCTCTCCCTTATGGGATAGGCCCATCCCCTTTTATAGATCTAAGGGGGTGGCTTTACAAGGATGAGGGCTTTATCTAATCTTGTGGTTCACGTCTACCCGGCCTGGTCCTTCATTCTGATGAGTGCTAAGGAAGGTAAGTGCCTATAACACTGTTGATGTCCCTGTAGAGTGTCAGGTTGATTACATAATGTTGTCTTGCTCAGGGTATGGGCTGTAGTACAGTGGTTTTGACTTATTAGCCTTTCCCAGCCTTGCTCCACACGTCTTCTAGTTCTTGTGAGTCTTTGTTGAAGTGTCAAGGGGTTAGGGTCCGGAGTAACGCTGAGGTCAAGACCTTCTGATTTGGCGGACCTGAGGGGTTGGGAAGTGGGTGCCGCTCCCTTAGGTCCATAGTATGATGATGGAATGTCCGTCGTGTGTGGAGATATTAAGTCCTTTTCTAGAGTGTAGCGGTTGTCGTATATCTTCGTCGGGTTGCGTGTCCCAGAGCTGAAGGCGGCGCCTACAACTCTATAGGGCAAGGAGCATGCATCTATACAACCTTTCAGGCTCTGTGGCACCTAGAAGGGTCTAAAGACCTGTCCTGTCATCCCCTAGCAGTACTTTTCCTACCAGGGCGTAGGGTATGGTCCTTGGAGCCACGGTTGACCCAAACGTCTTGTCTTACCCTGTACTTATCATCTCAAGGGAATGGGGAGAAGTTGTCAGGGAGGATGAATCCAATCTTTAGATATAGAGCAAGGTGAGACTCATTCCTTGCCGTCGAGCGAAACGGAGACCAATTCCTATCTCTCGGGTGAGACCGACCTCGCCCCTCTGGGGTCGGGCGAGGTGGAACCTATCCCTCAGCCCTCGGGCGAGACCGAGCCCACCTTCAAGGCGTCGAGCGAGACAGAGTTTATCCCTTGGCCCTTGGGTGAGACCGAGCCTGTCCCAATGGCGTCGGGCGAGACGGAGATTAACCTTGAGCCCTTGGGCGAGACAGAGTTATCTCCCAAAGTCGTCGGGCGAGGTGGAACCAAACTCCTGTTTACCTGAACGAGGGATGAAACGGTGCCCTTATGTGTCCAGAAGTTTTTCACATTCGGCGGTTATTGGTTCCACCTTCTGGGGTACCCCGGTATTAGGTCCCCGACAGTAGCCCCCGAGTCTCTAGGTGATTCGAGTAGAATCGCCTGGAGGGTGTTTTTTGACTTCATCAAAGTTACTTCGCCAGAGGGTGCGCGCGAGCGCGCCAGAGGGTGCGCGCGAGCGCACCCGATGGGTGTAGCCCCCGAGCCCCCGAGTGATTCGAGTAGAGTCACCCGGGGGGTTGTATCGGTCCCTTTGCGGGTAAGGCTGAAGGACTTAGTTTTTTATCAACTGGATGTTTTTCTGAGTGTGTCGTGGCATCCCGTTTGCTGGGAACTGATTCAGGGCTAACCTAACTGGTGCTTCTGCCCTTGATTTCGGATCATTCGTGGATCCTTCCTTAGTTGGGCCGGCCGGTGAGCTTCTGGGCCCTAGTTGGGCCAAAGAGAAAAGAACAGGCCTTCGTGGCTTGCGTTTCCTAGGTGAGTAGAGAGTCCGGATTCACCTGGGGAAGGTGAACCGGCCGAGATTTTTGGGGTGAGAGGATAGGGACTATGGGCGCGTGTCCCACGACATGACGCGGTGGCATGCATGGCAGGCCCAGAGATCGAGGCGGATGGTTGTCCTTCTCGCGTCCGTCGCCCCCTATAAAACCATGGGGTTCACCCCCAAGGTTCCATATTTCGCTCCCCTACCTTTGCGTTCTAAAACATCCGCCACTAATCATCCAGCCTCTCGCGCCCAAATCGCCACCGTTGACCAGCCTGCGTTTGTGTTCCAGCCGCCATCAAGCTCGCGCCTGCCCTTCCCTCCTACTGCTTTAATGGAGTTGTGGGGTAGATCAAGCATCACCTCCTGGCATCTAGAGGGCCTTGTCCGCCATGGCCTTCTCCGCCCACTGTCCGCCATCCAGGAGTGGTTGCTACCTAGCGACGAGGGTGAGCCAGTGCCGCCTGAATGGTATGTCGTCTCTTTTGCCATCTTCCATGAGCAGGGATTCGGGGTACCCGCGCATAGATTCCTTCGAGGGCTATTGGATTACTATGAGGTAGAGCTGTAGCATCTAACTCCTAATGGGATTCAGCACATGGCAGCGTTTGTTGCCCTATGCGAGGGTTTCCTAGGGATCGATCCCCATTTTGATCTGTGGCGGTATTTCTTTAACATTAGTCAGTCAAAGAGGAAAATTGGGGGGAAAGACATGAATGTGCCAATGGGATGTGCCAGCATTCATCTGCGTCATACCCGGTCGAAGGGTTACCCATACATGCATCTGGCGACATCCAACAAGGGATGGCACTCGCAGTGGTTTTACGTTAGGGATGATGTGCCACCCTATCGAAGTATACTGGACGTCTTATTGTGGATGTTCTGGAGTCGTGGGGCTGGGGCATCCAGTCCAAAGACAAGAAACACATCTCCGACCTTCTTTTCGCCCTCCAAGCCCTAAAGGGTTGGGGTGTAAAGGGGATAGGGATTATCGGTGCCTACCACGCTAGGAGGGTGGCGCCCCTGATGGCGCATGTGCTTCCCCTGCATCGGATGATGCCCGGGATATCGTTCGAGGGGACAGTGCTTGTTGACGAGGCGCTCCCTTACTCGGAAGTGGCGCAGCGCATCAAGGAGACGACAGAGCCGACGAAGGATTCTATAGGCAGGGTCCTCAACATTGTGTATCCGGTGCCCGGACACCCCCCAATGCGGCCAGAGCCTGGATTCTTTGAATTCATAAGCCCTCCTCTCCCGTGCTCTTTTCTTTTTTCCTAGATCTCCATTTTTTAACACTTACTTTATGACGTTGGGACCAGCCGAGGGTGCTGGTCTTTAAGGACAACCTAGTTCCACTGCCGAAGGACAAGGTCATGGTGGCAGCGAATCGACTCGTGGCCGAGCGGGACAAGAAAGCAAGGGAAGAGATGAAGAAGGCGAAACGACTGAAGCAGGAGGCACGGGATCGGGGAGAGGACGTGAGCAGTGAGGACGATGACGATGACAATGATGATGATGACGACGACGAGGTAGCCGTCGGTGTGGATTGGGGCATCCTGGAGGATGAGGACACGCTGATGAGTGGCCACCCATCCGTGCAGGGGCCCTTCCCTTTCCACGCGAAGGGAAGCAGATCGATGAGGTCAGTGGAGGCCGGCGAGTCTACCGCTTCGCACGGCGTGCTGGCCAAGGACCGGTGGACGGGGGAGGGCGGGCCTGCTGCCGCCATCCCCGAGGCGACAATGGAGGGGAGCAGCTCCGGTGCTGCACCCTGTGAGACGATGGAGGGGGACGGCTCCGGTGCCACGCCCGATGAGACAATGGAGGGGAGCGACTCCGGTGCCGCGCCTGACGAGATGAACCCCCCTGCCCCGAAGTAGGGGGTAGGCATGAAACGGTCCCACCCAGATGAGTCAGGGCAGGGATCTAGGGATCCATCCCCAAAATGCTTTCGCCGGCCGAGGACGTCAACGTAAGCTGCTGATTCCTCTATTTTCATCCTTTTTCCATTTTAATTTTGACTTAATGGTTATTACCTTTGTGCAGGTTCTTGCGAATGGGTCACCCCCTTGGGCTGGCACCCAAGAAGAGCCTCGCCATTCAAGCGGGATAGATGGCGTCACCTGCCATCACCCCTATTTCGGGCAGGAGTGATGCCGACGTCGGGGCCGCGTTGGCCGACTCGATGGCATCTGTGGTGGCACCCACGCCCACAGAGGTTACCGAGCAGGCGGCTTCCTTCATGGCGGACATGGTACAGCCGGTCGAGAGCCGTATACCGCCGATGGAGACGGTAGTGACTGCGCCAAGCCTGGACCAGCTGGGTACGGCCGTGGTAGCACACGAGGGCATAGTGCAATCCGTGCCACCGGGGGGCCATGTGGATCCGCCCATGGCGCTCGAAGTGGCCTAGATGGAGGAGGATCCAGTCGAAGGATCCTTGAGCACGGCAGTGGTGCCGCATAGGGTTAGGAGGGAGCTGCCCCTGGTCCCTTTGTTAGGAGGAGACCGCTCCCCCGCACGGGGGGAGCCGCCGCTCTAGTGGATGGCTGCTCAGGACCCGACGTTGGCCCTTTTCTCGCTCGATGATCATTTCGAGAGCATGGAGCGGGAGGGTCTTGACATCAGGATTTCGACCATGCTGAACGCCCTGGACCAGGCCAAAGGAGCCCTCCATGAGATTGTTATTCCTACTACCCAGGTATTTGCTGGGCTTTCTTCTTTCTGTGCATGTTTTTGTGTTTTCACTTTTCTGATATCGGTCTTCTTCCTCTTCAGATTCTTGTTGCTCGTAGCCGGAAAAAGTCCCAATTTCTCCGTGAGCAGAAGGCGGAGAGGGATCGCCTTTTCAAGGAGGCCTAGCTGCGAGCAGACATGGCCGCCCAGCTTACTACCGCCCAGGAGTGGGAGGCCTAGGCGCGTCAGGACGCGAAGGAGGCCCACAGGATGTTCGAGGATCTGTCGGCGAGGTCTAAGCTAGATGGGGAGGAGATTGCCAGACTCCAGAAAGAGCGAGACGAGCTACTATAGAGGAATGCCGCGGTCAATGAGAAGGCCGGCGAAGTCCTGAAGGAGCTAGAGATGGAGCGGGAACTCCAGCAGAAGGCAGACAAGGATGTCGCGGTGGTCTGCTCTCTCCGGGCAGAGCTCGGTGATGCGGTGAACCAAAGGTTGAGAGCTGAGAACGTCTCCACCAAGCTTGAAAAAGAGGCTGCCTATGCACGAAGGGCCCTTCAGGTTGAGAGTGATGAGCACGATCTTCTACAAGCTACGGTCGGGGTGGTCCTTAATGCCCTGAATGTGACGGAGCCAGTGGAGACCAGCCCGCTCGTGGCTCATGTCACAGGTATCACGGCTCGGGTGGGCCAGCTTAAGGAGAGTGCCTTTCACACTGGGATTACCCAGGCCTTCACCGTCACCCACGCCCATTACGAGAAGGAAATAAACTTGAAGGTGATGAGCGAAGGCTTCCCGTCCACCTACGAGGATGAAGAGCTGGAGGAAATGGAGAAGATGGTTGCTCCCCTTGCAAAAAACCTGGCAGACAATCTGAAAGAGATGGTTCTCCCTCCGCGGGAATAATTAGTCGAACAATTTTGAGAACAACTTATGTGTAATATATGGACAAGTGTCAGTATTTTTCGAGTCTAGACGCTTTTCATGATTTTGTGTCGTAATTTTGTTTTGTTTGATTTTTTACGATCTTACCAATCTGTTCCCCTAAATTATACTGCTAGTTATAATGCGAGGAGATTGTTCCGAAAGAAAGAAAGGAGGTAGCCATACCTTAACCAGCCCCCGAGTAAGGTCTGACCCCCTGCATTTGCTGGGGTCGGGGGTTATTGGAGATCAGAACTGTGGTTTTGGTGATAGGGTTGATGAAGTCCATGGATGTCATCGCAATATTCCCTACCCTGTCTTCCAACAGAAATTCCCAACTGGGGACTCTATGGGCTCGGCAAGGTGGGGCCTTCAAACCTGTGTCCCTATATTGTTTGGCTCGAGCCCCCGAGCCTTGTTAGGGTCTAATAGGGGTCGGCCGTTGTTTGCGTGTTACCCTGTCCTCGGTTTTCGCAATCGGAGGGGCTGAGTGAACGACACTTGCCTCGATGGCTCGAGTGTTGCGCTCAACGAGCTCACTAACGGGTACGTTCATGTGGAATTCGGGTCCATCATTTGATGATGGGGTTGGCAGAGCCCTCTGGTGGCACTCCATAACTTCTGAACCCAGCCTCCCGGTAGATGCCTGAGTCGTTCAATAAGCTCAGGGGGCCCGATGGCCTCTCCTCGATGGAGATTCTATGGGTTTGGCTCAGGGTTAGAATCGAACGAGAGAAGGTCGAGACTGTCCCTGTTTCGCTTCTGAGCGGGGTCAGGCAGGGCCAGCTGGGGCTTGTCTCGGTTATCTCTCCCTAGCTCTGTTCGGCATGAGGCAGCCTCGAGCCCTTCGCAGGTCGACCTTCGAACCTCGGCCTGTGGTCACCTATATCGAATGAGGCGACAGCCATTTCATGGTGCAACACGAAGCATTGTGATGTTTTGCCTACGTATTAGTATAATCGAAATGAAGGCGGGGTTGGCAACGTTACCTCGGCGGTATGAGTGACGAAAGGCTCTTACCAAATGTGTCTGCGCGGGGTTCGGACCCTGATGTTCATGATGAGGTTGGAGTAACCTGCATAAGAATTGCTATTCTTAGTTTTTCATGTCTCGGTGGTGGTCCAAGCCGTTTAATTAACTTAGGGAACCTGATAGCTTCTCCTTTGGGAGAGACTCTGTAGGCGGACCCCTCCGAACCCTTCTTGAGAAGGCAGACATTGAAGTCGGAGACGCGAGGGGTGTTTGAGCATGGTTTTTCTGGTGAACGAAAACACCGTAGCCACCGAGGCATAGGGTCTACCAGTTTCGTCCAGTTTTACTCAAAGTTCTATGCCCGTATTCCGTACTCCCAGTTTCAAGCGTACGGAGGGGTCGGGTGAAGAGGATGTCTAGACTGGTAGTCATCCTCGGTAGCCCCCGAGTGATGAACTCGTGAATGAATTTTAACGCATAAAGTAAGAAAGCTGAGAGGCTTATCTTTATTTGGACATTCGTTCGTCGTGTCTTCTGGGCCGAACGACCGACCCAGGAGATCCGAAAGGTCCTATCATCGGATCATCCGTGGTCCTGCATGGGGAGGTGAAGGGTTGTCTGCCTACGTGGGCGCCTTAATTGCCATGTCTGAAGTGGGTCAGTAGCGGGCCATACCTAGGCAGTGCTCAGTTTGACCAAAGAGGGACGCCTCATCGATCGGGGTGCGTCCCGTCAGTTTTGGTGCGTCCCCTCAGATATCAATCAGCATTGATTCCATATTTAAAGAGGGGAAGGGAGAGGGTTTTTCGTCCAACCTTTCACCTTTCCTTAGCTACCGCGCCTCCTCTTTAAATAGGGAGGGGGAGAGGAGTTCTCATCCCACCTCCTCTTCTACCTCCGAGCCGCTATCTCTCCTTCTTCTTCCTTTCCGCCGAACGTGTCCATGCATCGCGGCAATTCCTGAGTAAGGAAGAGTAATGCTAGAGAGAGAGAGAGAACTCACAAATTTGCTCACGAGTCTGGTGCGTGATGTCGAGCCAGAGGTTATCCAACGTAGATGAGATGGTGTGTACTACCCTTGCTGAGGAGTCGCTGCTGTTGAAGGAGAAGAGGCGCCGGTGGGCGTCGTACGTCGTCGACTGTGCCATCATCTGCTGTGCTCCTCCTTTGGCAGGAGGCATTTCCTACTCATATGTCATTGTCAGGGTTATGGCTGGGGATGATGGCGTAGTCCCCAGACGCCCTAGCGATGGCATCATTGTTGAGGTTGCGGCTGACGACGATGGCGTAGTCCCCGGATGCTCCAGTGGAGATGTCGTAGATGGTGGCGCCTTTGAGGATCCAGCGAAGTAGGGGGATATCGGGATGTCACTGATGGAGAGCATGGCGCGGCGACCGTAGTAGACAAGCTGGCCCATGTACATGCCCTGGGCATTGCCGATGGAGAGCGTGGTGCGGCGACCATAGTAGATGAGCTGGCCCGTGTACATGCCCTGAGCGTCGCCGATGGAGAGCGTGTTGCGGCGACCGCAGTAGTACTTGTAGTAGAGCTAAGCAGAGACTATAATGAAATAACTTTGTGGGAAAGCCCCCGAGCAAACAGTCCTCTGAATTTATAAGTATATTGTTCCTTTTTGTAATGAAATCGCTTTGTAAGTGACGAATTTGTGCAAAAAATGAACGAAATTACATCCTTTGCTTATGGCAAGCAATTTTTATCTTCTCTCCTTTCTGTAGGAATGATTTTAGTGCTTTCCGACTCTTCTCATGGTCTAAGTCATAAGAAGCTAGGAACGTGGGCGAACTAATTCTGATTGAATTGGTGAGCAAAGAGGTTGCAGCCGCTAGGGCGTGGGTGTCTCGCAGTCCTACCAGTTGTATTTAGAATTGGTTCCCAAGATCTTAGCCCTTGGGACTCAGTTTATGAGGCGAATGGAAAACTTAGAGAATGTTTGTAAGTATAACACAAGAATTTTTTGCAAGCGTAATATTTGTATTACATATGTCATATGTTACGATCTCATGCCAGCCCCCGAATGAGGTCTGACCCCTCGCTATTTGCAGGGGTCGGAAGTCACTAAGGATCGGGGTATTATTATGACAAAAACTGATAAGGAAGAGCGTATGCTTATTTTAAGGATAAAAGCGACGTAGCTGCTCAATGTTCCAGGCGTTGGTGAAGACCTCGCCTTTGATGGTTTTCAACCAGTAGGCGCCTAGGCGAAGTATTTCTGTGACGACGTGGGGCCCTTCCCAGGGCGGGGAGAGTTTGTGGCAATCCTTGTTGCTCTGCACAAGACGGAGGATGAGGTCTCCACGTTGAAGGCTCGACCCCGCACCCGTCGGCTGTGGTATCGCCGCAACGCTTGCTGGTACTTAGCTGAACGGAGGAGGGTGATGTCGCGGGCTTCATCCAGCTGGTCCATGGCGTCTTGGTGAGATGCCTTGGCTCCCTGTTCGTCATATGCTCTGATTCTTGGTGCTCCATAGTCGAGGTTTGTTGGGAGAATGGCCTCATAACCCTAGACCATGAAAAAAGGTGTGTAGCCGGTGGCCCGGCTAAGAGTTGTCCTTAGGCTCTAGAGCACAGCCAGGAGCTCAGCGAGTCAATGCACGCCGAACTTATTCAACCGGTTGAAAATTCTGGATTTGATGCCTTGAAGAAGCATGTTGTTTGCGCGCTCGACCTGCCCGTTCGTCCGGGGGTGCGCGACAGCTGCCCAATCAATTCGGATGTGTTGTTCATCACAGAAGCGAACGAATTTCCTACCGGTGAACTGCGTGCCGTTGTCTATGATGATGGAGTTCGGTACTCCAAAGCGATGGATGATGTCGAGAAAGAACAGCACAACTTGCTCGGATTTGATTGTGGATATTGGTCGAGCTTCAATCCATTTTGTAAACTTGTATACGGTGACAAGCAGGTGGGTAAAGCCCCCGGGCGCCTTTTTGAGTGGCCCAACTAGGTCGAGCCCCCAGACCGCGAAGGGCCATGTGATGGGGATCATCTGGAGAGCCTGGGTCGGGAGGTGTGTTTGCCGAGCATAGCATTGGCACCCTTCACAGGTGCGTACAATTTGCTCGGCATCGGCTACTGTGGTGCGCCAGTAGAAACCTTGTCGGAATGCATTCCCAATCAAGGTTCTTGGTGCGGCATGATGACCGCATGCTCCACTATGGATGTCGCTCAGCAGAAGTTTTCCCTATTCGCTAGGGATACAGAGTTATAGAATTCCGATGTGACTTCGTTTGTAGAGTTTGCCCTCTACAAGAACGAAGGACTTGGCGCGTCGTGTGAGCCATCAGGCTTCCGTCTTGTCGGTCGGTAGTACATCGTGGAGGAGATAGTCGAGGTAAAGCATTCTCTAGTCATCGGGAGGATCGGACTCCACTGCTGGGTCCTCTTCAAGCTCCATGACCTCGGGGTCGGGCGGAGCAGTTGGCGGATCGGCCCCGGGGGTCGGACTAGAAGGGCCATCGTCAGCTTGTTCCAATCCCACGTAGCGTACCGAGGGTTTGTGTTGATCACTGGCAAAGACGCCTGTTGGGACTGGCTCTTGGCTGGATGCTGCTTTTGTGAGCATGTCGGCCGCTTCGTTGAGGCGCCTGGGGATGTGATTGAGTTCGAGGCCATCGAATTTATCCTCTAGATGTCGGACCTCTTGACAGTATGCCTCCATCTTGGTGTCGTGGCAGCATGACTCTTTCATGACCTGGTTGACGACCAGCTGAGAGTCACCCCTGACAGTCGAGGCGTTGGATGCCTAGCTCGATGGCGATTCGTAGGCCGTTGATGAGCGCTTCGTATTATGTAGTATTGTTGGATGAGGGGAAATGAAGCCGAACCATGTACCTCATGTGGACTCCAAGGGGGGATACAAAGACTAGTCCTGCCCCAGCGCCCTTCTTCATCAGTGATCCGTCGAAATACATTATCTAGTACTCTTGATCGACGGCTGCTGGTGGCATCTAGGACCTCGGTCCACTCCAGCGATGAAGTCAGGCTAGTGCCTGAGATTTGATCGTTGTTCAGGGGGCATAAGAAATGCCCTGATCCATCAGCTCGAGTGCCCACTTTACGGTTCTTCTCATAGCGTCATGGCTATGAACGACCTCGCTGAGGGGGAACGATGTCACTACTGTCATGGGGTGTGACTCAAAGTAGTGGCGTAGCTTCCTTTTAGGTGATGAGGACGGTGTAGAGAAGTTTCTGGATTTGGGAGTAGCGGGTTTTGGAGTCGGATAAAACCTCGCTAATGAAATATACAGGGCGCTACACCCTGAAGGTGTGCCCCTCTTCCTCTCACTCTACTATTAAGGCGGAGCTAACCACTTGGGTGGTGGCTGATATATATATAGTAGGAGGGATTCTCCATCGCATGGAGGAACTAGGACCGGCGGCTTAGTTAAAAATCGTTTAACCATGTCAAGCGCCTCCTGAGCCTTGGTTGTCCACTTGAAGTGGTTAGTTTTCTTTAGGAGTTGATAAAGGGGGAGTCCTCATTCGCCGAGGCGTGAAATGAATCAGCTGAGGGCGGCAAGGCACCCTATGATCCGCTAAACCCCCTTTATGTTTTGGATTGGGCCCATCCTTGTGATGGCTGATATTTTCTCTAGGTTGGCTTCGATGCCACGCTCGGAGACGATGAAGCCGAGCAGCATGCCCCTCGGGACCCCAAAAACACATTTTTCGGGATTGAGTTTGATGCCGTTTGCCCAGAGTTTCGCAAAGGTTCGTTCAAGGTCGGTGACAAGGTGGTCAGCTCGCTTGGATTTGACTACGATGTCATCGACATAGGCCTCAATGGTTCACCCGATGAGGTCTCCGAAGCAATTAAGCATATAGCGCTGGTACGTTGCCCCAGCATTCTTCAGACCGAATGGCATTGAAATGTAGCAAAACGATCCGAAGGGCGTGATAAAAGATGTCGCGAGCTGGTCGGATTCTTTCATCGTAATTTGATGGTAGCCGGAGTATGCGTCAAGGAAGTAGAGGGTTTCGCACCCCAAGGTGGAATCGACTATTTGGTCTATTCGTGGTAAAGGAAACGGATCCTTTGGATACGCTTTGTTGAGGCTGGTATAATCGACACACATTCTCCATTTTCCGCTCTTTTTTCAGACAAGAACAGGATTTGCTAACCACTCTGGGTGGTATACTTCCTTAATGAATCCTGCGGCCAGTAGTTTGGCTATCTCCTCACCGATGGCCATGTGTTTCTCCTCGTCGAAGCGGCGCAGGCGTTGTTTCACCGGTTTGGAGCCCAGGAGGATTTGAAGAGTATGCTCAGCGACCTCCCTTGGGATGCTCGGCATATTCGAGGGTTTCCACGTAAAGATGTCCTTGTTGGCGTGGAGGAAGTCGACGAGCGCGCTTTCCTATTCGGAGGAGAGCGCGGTCCCGATATGGACTTTTTCCCCCTCGGAGCTACTGGGATCCAAGAGGATGTCCCTAGAGCCTTCTACCGATTCAAACAATCCAGATGACTTCTTTGCGTCGGGTGTCCCTTCAATGACCTCCTCCCTGAGGGTGGCGAGCTCTTCGGATGCGATGACTGCAGATGCGTGTCCACAGCATTCGACCTCGCACTCATAAGCGCGCTGGAAGGAGGTGCCGATGGTGATGACCCCACGGGGACCCGACATCTTTAGCTTCAAGTACGTGTAATTGGGTACGGCCATGAACTTCGCATAGCATGGTCACCCCAGGATGGCGTGGAAAGTCCCCAGGAATCCCCACTACATCGAAGGTGAGAGTCTCAGTCCGGTAATTGGACCAATCCCCAAAAGTGATGGGTAGGTCAATCTGCCCCAGTGGCACGGCTTGCCTTCCAGGCACGATGCCATGGAAAGGTGCTCGGATGGGACGGAGGTGCGTTCGGTCGATGCCCATCTCATCGAGCGTCTTAGCGTACATGATGTTGAGGCCGCTGTCCCCCATCCATCAGTACCTTGGTGAGACGCTTTGGACCGACGATCTGGGTCGACGACAAGCGGATACCTTCCCGGGTGTAGGATGGCATCCGAATGGTCGGTCCAGTCGAAGGTTATGGAGGATTCCGACCATCGGAGAAAGGCTGGCGTGGCCAGTCCGGTGGTATAGACCTCACGGCGTGCGACCTTCTGGCGGCGCCTAGAGTCAGTAGGCCGTTGATCCTCCGAAGATCATAAGGGCACCGGTCGGCATTGGGAAGGTGTCGTCCTTCTCCTCTGTGTCATCAGTGGTGGGAACAGACACCTTCTCCTGCTCCCCTTTGTTAAGGCCTCCGGCCAAGTATTTGCGCATGAGGCCACAATCCTTGTATAGATGCTTGGCTGGGAAGGCGTGGTTTGGGCATGGCCCCTCGAGCATTTTCTCAAAGTGGTTCGGAGTGCCTTCCGCAGGCTTCCGGCCACCTTTGCGGTCGACAAGCGGACACGAGTGGGTTGTCGCGCCGTTGCTTCTTATTTTTCTTTTTGGCGGGACGGTTGGAGGCGCCTTCGCCGGTGTCCTCGTTCCGCCTCATCTTTCCGTCGGAGCGGTCAAATATGGCTCCGATCGCCTCCTCTCCAGAGGCGTGATTGGTGGCGATGTCCAGGAGTTCCTTAGTAGTTTGCGAGCCATTGCGTCCTAACTTGTGGACCAGGGATTCACAGGTTGTTCCGGACAGAAAGGCTCCTATCACGTCGGCGTTGGCGATGTTAGGGAGCTCGTTGCACTGTCGAGAGAAGCGTCGAATGTACCCGCGAAGGGTTTCATCGGCCTTCTAGCGGCAAGTTTTTGAGTTCCCATGGGTTTCTAGGGCGTTTGTACGTGCCCTAGAAGTTACCCATGAAGATCTCCGTCAGATCCACCTAACTCTGAATAGCATTGGACGGTAGGTGCTCTAGCCATGCTGAAAGGTCCTAATGGCTAGAGGGGGGGTGAATAGCCTAATAAAAATTTCTACAACAACACTTAACCAAATGGTTAGACAATTATGAGGCGAAGCGAGTGTTGCACTAGCCTACTTAAAATGCAAGCCACCTACCACAATTCTAGTTTAGATAGTGTCTATTCACACAATAGCAAAGACACTATCCTATGTTAGTGTGCTCTCAAAGACTAACTAAAGAGCCACACCAACCAAGCAAGCAAGCTCTCACAACTAGCTACACTAAAGAGCTTGTCAACTAGTTTGCGGTAAAGTAAAGAGAGTGGTTAGGATAGTTATACCGCCGTATAGATGAAGAACCAATCAATCACAAAGATGAATAACAATGAAGACCAATCACCTCGGAATCAATGATGAAGACAATGATTTTTTACCGAGGTTCACTTGCTTGCCGGCAAGCTAGTCCTCGTTGTGGTGATTCACTCACTTGGAGGTTCACGCGCTAATTGGCTTCACACGCCAAACCCTTAATAGGGTGCCGCACAACCAACACAAGATGAGGATCACACAAGCCACGAGCAATTCACTAAAGTACCTTTTGGCTCTCCGCTGGGGACAAGGTCAAGAACCCCTCACAATCACCACGATCGGAGCCGGAGACAATCACCTCCTCCGCTCGACGATCCTCGCTGCTCCAAGCCGTCTAGGTGGCGGCAACCACCAAGAGTAACAAGCGAAATCCGCAGCGAAACACGATCACTAAGTGCCTCTAGATGCAATCACTCAAGCAATGCACTTGGATCACTCCTAATCTCACTATGATGATGAATCAATGATGTAGATGAGTGGGAGTCCTTTGGCTAGGCTCACAAGGTTGCTATGTCAATGAAAAAATATGCAAGAGGCTACCCTTGAGCCAGCCATGGGGCTATAAATAGAGCCCCCATCAAATAGAGCCGTTATACCCCTTCACTGGGCAAAACGCGCTCTGACCGGACGCTCCGGTCAAACTGACCGGACGCTGGCCCTCAGCGTCCGGTCGCCCGATGGACGCCACGTGTCATCCCCTTCAAACGCTGTTCGTCAGATTCCAACGGCTACGAAGCTGACCGGACGCTCCGGTCAAAACTGACCGGACGCTAAAGCCCCAGCATCCGGTCGTTTCCAGTAAGCTCCCCGAGGCATGTTTTTCTGACCGGACGCGTCCGGTCCACCTTGACCGGACACAGCCAGCGTCCGGTGCTCAACCCTAGCCTACTGTGTCGTCTGACAGCTCGACTGGACGCAGCCTTTCAGCGTCCGGTCGCTGAGTGACCCAGCGTCCGGTCAGTAGACCGACGCTAGCATCATTTCGACCAACTCCATTTCAACTCTAACTTCTTCACCCTTGCTCCAATGTGCCAATCACCAAGAATTTTGCATCCGGCGCAATAGAAAATAGACATTTCATTTTTCCAAAAGCGCCTGCAAACACTTTGTGCACATGTGTTAGCATATTTTCACAAATATTTTCAAGGGTGTTAGCACTCCACTAGATCCTAAATGCATATGCAATGAGTTAGAGCATCTAGTGGCACTTTGATAACCGCATTCCGATATGAGTTTCACCCCTCTTAATAGTACGGCTATCAAACCTAAATGTGATCACACTCTCTAAGTGTCTTGATCACCAAAACAAAATAGCTCCTATGGTTTATACCTTTGCCTTGAGCTTTTTGTTTTTCTCTTTCTTCTCTTCAAGTGTAAGCCCTTAATCATCTCCACGCTATCACCATTGTCATGTTATGATCTTCATTTGCTTCTCTACTTGAAGTGTGCTACCTATCTCATGATCACTTGATGAATTAGGTTAGCACTTAGGGTTTCATCAATTCACCAAAACCAAACTAGAGCTTTCACATGCTCGTGCCGAGTCGGCCAAGAACAGCGGGAGATTGCGAATAAGGAAATTATCATCACTCGCACCATCGGCCTGACATGTAAGCCGATAGTCTTCGAGCCAAAGCCCGGGATTTGTTTCGCTAGAATATTTAGGGATGTTGGTAGGCGGTCGATACCTTAAGGGGAACGTAGCGTTGAGGATGTGTCGGCCAAAGGCCTGAGGGCCTGGCAGGCCAGGGCTTAGGCTTCGGTCCTCGTTGCTGTCATAGCGCCCGCCACGTCAAGGATGATAGCCACGGTGTGCTGCTTCTCCATCATCGCCGTGGGCACGTCTCCGAGCGTCGATGATGCTGCGTACGTCATGGCCATGGCCGAGGCGTTGATGTACTGGGACGACGGAGGGCTGCTCGCCGGCTGGCGGTGTTTGGTGCACGGATGCATCCTTGGTGGGACGCACTGAGGGCACGTGCTAGCTGGTGTTGGGTTCACGTCATCGAGACAACAAACTTTCCACCTGCTGCGCCGCTGCATGCTCGAGCAACGTGTGAATCTCCCGACGAGCGCGGTGATCCTCGGATGTTGCGGCCTCCGAAAGGCCATGCAGCAAGGCAGTTGCTGCGGCGATGTTCTGGCTGGCTCGGGCAAAGTGAGGAAGGGCCCCATCGTTGGTGAGGATCCTTTGATGTACGGTGCGGGCCGTGGCACACGCACGCCCCCCGTCTTTGCGGCGTTCAATCTCGCGATTGATGTCCGCGTATTCCTAGACGAGCCCTTGCCCGGCCTCATTGATCTTTTGCTGACAGGCCCTCAGCTACTCCATCCTTAGGCGGGATGGGGCTATCATCTCTTCCCTGGATCTACTGTCAGGGTTGTTTGTAGGGGTGACCTCTTCCTTGGAGGTGCTTTCGACGTGACCTTCGGGGGTCTACATCATGAAGCACTCTCGAGAAGGGTGGTGGCTCCCCCTACTGGAATCCGAGCTAGAGAACGATCCTGGCTCCTCGTTGAGGAGCTCGTAGAGGGTCTCCGTATCCCGCTCAATCGCCCCCACAAACTCGATGTCTGTGGGTGATTGAACCATACGTAGCGCTAGAAGGCAGCCAGCGGTCGCCGTGGCGTTGCGGAGACTGAACGAAAACGCTGTCGGGACACTCCGTACGGACCCTTCCGGACACAGGGCGGCGTTGTGAGAGGCCTCCTTGGGTGACGGGACTCCCCAGGAGTTGCCCGGTGGGCCCTTAAGCCTGAGACGGCTGAGGTTGATGGAAGGGGGAGATGGGGCGGCTGAGTGAGTTAGCGCCAGCTCTCCTCCTAGTGTGATGATGAAATCTAGGTCGCCGAAACACATGTGTGCGCCCGGGGCCCAGGTGATTGCATGGGTGGCCATCTGAGGCTTGATTTGGAACGTGCAAGACCCCTACCTAGCGCGCCAACTATCGGTGTTTCATACAAGCACCGGCAAGTAAATTTATAGTAATGCGCGTTAAGCTCGGATGGTGCGCTAAAGGACACAAGATTTATACTGGTTCGGGCCGAATGTCCCTACGTCTAGTTTGCTGCCGCTCGTGTTATTAGCACCGTGAACGGTCTGTAGTAAGGGGTACAAATGATCGAGAGAGGGACTGGTCCCAAGTCTCTGATGGAAGGGTTGAAAGGTGGTCAAGAGCTTCGTAGCCGCTTGACTGTGTATATGAGTGCGTTGTGTTGTTCGGTCTCCAGCCTCTCCCTTATGGGATAGGCGCATCCCCTTTTATAGATCTAAGGGGGTGGCTTTACAAGGATGAGGGCTTTATCTAATCTTGTGGTTCACGTCTACCTGGCCTGGTCCTTCATTCTGATGAGTGCTAAGGAAGGTAAGTGCCTATAACACTATTGATGTCCCTATAGAGTGTCAGGTTGATTACATAATGTTGTCCTGCTCAGGGTATGGGCTGTAGTACAGTGGTTTTGACTTATTAGCCTTTTCCAGCCTTGCTCCGCACGTCTTCTGGTTCTTGTGAGTCTTCGTCAGAGTGTCAAGGGGTCGGGGTCCGGAGTAACGCCGAGGTCAAGGCCTTTTGATTTGGCAGACCTGAGGGGTCGGGAAGTGGGTACCGCTCCCTTAGGTCCATAGTATGATGATGGAATGTCCGTCATGCGTGGAGATATTAAGTCCTTTTCTAGACCGTAGCGGTTGTCGTATATCTTCATCGGGTTGCGTGTCCCAGAGCTGAAGGCGGCGCCTACAACTCTATAGGGCGAGGAGCACGCATCTGTACAACCTTTCGGGCTCTGCGGCGCTCGGAAGGGTCTAAAGCACCTGTCCTTTCATCCCCTGGCAATACTTTTCCTGCTAGGGCGTAGGGTATGGTCCTTAGAGCCACGGTTGACCCGAACGTCTTATCTTACCCTGTACTTATCATCTCAAGGGAATGGGGAGAAGTTGTCAGGGAGGATGAATCCAATCTTTAGATATGGAGCAGGGTGAGACTCGTTCCTTGCCGTCGAGTGAAACAGAGACCAATTTCTATCTCTCGGGTGAGACCGACCTCGCCCCTCCGGGGTCGGGCGAGGCGGAACCTATCCCTCAGCCCTCGGGCAAGACTGAGCCCGCCTTCAAGGCGTCGGGCGAGACGGGGTTTATCCCTTGGCCCTCGAGTGAGACCGAGCCTGTCCCAATGGCGTCGGGCGAGACGGAGATTAACCTTGAGCCCTCGGGCGAGACAGAGTTATCTCCCAAAGGCGTCGGGCGAGGCGGAACCAAACTCCTGTTTACCTGAACGAGGGATGAAACGGCGCCCTTATGGGTCCAGAAGTTTTTCACGTTCGGCGGTTATTGGTTCCACCTTCTGGGGTACCCCGGTATTAGGTCCCCGACACATATATTCGATCCTGGACTTACAAAGGATTCAAGATATATTTATCTGGACAAGGTAGTTCTATGCATCAAGTGGTTCCAATCAACTCCTATAACATAATCCATTAAACATAAGGGACGCAAGTGATATTTGTAAAAACATAGGAGGCTTATAATGCTCCGGGGCTTGTCTTTTCAGAACGAGGAAGGTTGGTGGTCAGGACACTCAGGGAGATCTTCTACGTTGACTCCTCCTTTCGCCTGAACTTCCTGCTCCTGGGCTGCCTGCTGCTCCTCCTGATGCTCGGGTTCGAACTTGAGAAGCGTCACTCCTTCCGAGGAACCTATTGCATGCATATGCACAAATGAGTACCATGAATGCATAAGAGATGAGATGATATGATAAATTATGTATGCATGAGCATAGTTATCCGCAAGGTGTATGATAAGTTTAACACTCATTGACCAAGTAGATGTATAACTTTCTTCTAGTTGATTTTTACGGAGTAGGTGCATATCTCTCCTATAATACAAGAAGCATACACTCACCAAGTTCTAGCAACCTAAGGTAAAGTTATTCATCATTAGTAAGAGACCTAAAACCTGCAGCTAATAACTAATCTCAATTAGCCTAAGCATCTACACAAACATCACATAAGACAAACAACTATAATTGACTTAGCCATTTCCTGCTGTAAATAGCAGCTATGTAATTTGGTTATATCTGGAGTTCTACTCAACCAAATACTATGATCTTGGACTTTCCGGAAATCTTATAAAACTTCCTACAACTTTAATTTAATCAGAAAAAGGTGATTCAACAATTATCCTAGTCAAAATAGGTAAACTTCCCAGGTCTATCCAGAAATTTCCAGAGAATAAGCATTTCTGGAGATCAACTTCTAACAACTATAACTCTCAAACGTACCATGAAAATTTGACACAAGCAAGATAAGTATGTTATCTACAACTTTGTTGTTAATAATATTCACAGCAAACATCGTTTTACCCATGCAATTTACTTCACAACTAAAACTGTCCAAACAGTCATAAAAACTGAACCATCTGTACAAAACCATTGCCTCAGCCAGACCTAACTTCAAGTTTCCCCTGTTTTTGAATACTTTGCAGAAGTATGACACGATGTTTGAGAGGAATGCCAAGAACGGGAGCTTCTATCTGCAGTCGAAGGTTCATAGAGCGAAAGAGTGCCTGGAACCTTTATATCAAATCAAAAGCCTGATGTACCGAACTGAGATTGCGTAGACGCCCTAGCTTCCGTTCAAAGCAGTATGCCTAGTTGATCGATTTCCCGGTGCGCCTAGAGATCATCGCTCAGTTTTGAGTTGTGTGTTGGGCGCATCAGGTTGATTGGTTGTAACATGACGCAGCTTTGCTGGACCTAGAATAATGTTTAGCAAAGATGCGAAATTTTGGCTGATTCTCATAGGCAGGGCCTCATTCACTGTGGTTGTAATTCATAGTATGTTAGATTGTTAGTTGGCTGTGATGAGATAATTTTTGTTTTAGATGATAACAGGTCCCATTCCTGCCTTGTGTTGAAATGTGGCTTTGCCCTTTACTGCGATGGAATCATCATTGTGTTGGTAGCATATTTGCTTATTTGAGCTCAACATTTTTCATGCTACGAGCAAAGGCTATGCAGGAAGCAGGATCAAGGCTCCTGGTTGCTGTGCGCCACAGTTTGCTTTTTGCTTCTTCTTTTTGGTGCGAATTACTGCACCACGATAACGCTTGCTATCAGAGGGGCCTCTGTGGGATCAATCAAAGTATTATTATACGGAACAGTTTGTCAACCAAGCGACAGGTTTTTTTTTTTTTTACAATTTAGCCCTTTTTCGTAAAATATTCACGTTTACACTCCTGGGCGATGTAAAACCTTTTTTTTTACCCAGGTGGTCGGCGCCATGACATGGCGCCGACCTTGCATTCAAAAGACTACGCCCACCTTTCCTTGCCTGAGCATTTTTCCGTTTCTTGCTCCTCTCTCTCGGTTTCTTTCTCTCCCTAACCTGCCCATCCTTCTCCAATCCTCATATTCAATCTCAAAAACTTGGATTTGATCCATAGATCTTCGAGAGCAAGGTAACCTCTCTCCCGTCCTTACTTTGTACGCATTGATTTGGTCTATATTGGTCATGTTCGCTTCTCTTATAATCCGTCTTTTTCAGCTTGTTTTTTCAGCCAAAACAGTGTTTTCCTCTCACAATAAATCATTGGGAACAGTGTTTTTGCTTATTTTTTTAGCGAAGCGAACGGGGCCATTATGTGTATTTTGCAACCGTAGGTACGTCATTACTTAGGGTTTGAAGCAATTAGTATTTTGTGTATTATGCAACCTTAGGTACACCAGGCCCCTCTCCCTCCCCTAGGATGCCAAAGCGTGGTAAATCTAGTAAACCAAGGTAACCTCTGTCCATCGTGTTTTATTTTGTCGTTAATATATATCAATGTGCAAGTAATGGAAACCCTAGGATTGATTTATATAGTTCATTGATTTTGGTTTCTTAGAACAAAAATGGTTTTTTTAATAGGCCGATGGTGGGAACCCCCTTCACCCGTTTGCCACTGCCTAATGGTGTTCCAGTGCCGATATGCTACTGCGGTGATCCTTGCAGGGTATAGGGCTACCTCGGCGCCAAGATATGTGGCGCCGAGCTAGCTGCCACATCAGCACCACTTCACCTGCCAGGCTCTCCTTGGCGCCGAGACGTGTGACCTCGGCGCCAAGGGTCATGACGCTGACCCCCTAGGTAAAAAAAAGGTTTTACGTCGTCCAGGGGTGTAAATGTGAATATTTTACGAAAAAGGGTCAAATTATATAAAAAAAATTACGGCAATAGGAAGAATATCCTCTCAGACCCTGGGCATTTTGCTTGTTTTCGCTTATAATTTTCGTGCCATGGGTATTTTCTTGATTTGGCTATTTTTTATTAAATTTGAAGCCGCAGTTAGGAGAAGCAGACCAGCTTGCCTCTACGGAAGAGGTGTATTTTGTACGAGGTCATATGGATCCGAATCCGGAGCGAGTTGAAGGAAAGCCTTACCAATTACCATAACTATTGGGTGCTTCAAAGGGCTTAGATTCTAAGGTAACATCAATTTATCGGCCTCCTCATCAATAGTGGCTTCCAATTGCTCGGAAATTCTCCGGAGGGATCCTAATGGTGAGCAAAATGAATTGATCAAGAAATTGGTAAACTTTTACATGATCGATGGTAAAAGAACTGAGGTCCGTGCTATCGCTTAAAATCTTTTCACCGCCTAGCTTGAACTGAATGCGATGTAATCAAACTTATGGTTGACGCTGTAGATAATATAAAGTCTGATGTTCTTGGGATTGTAGCTAGGGATCATCAACAAACCTTAGCTATTCGTTGGATCCTTGGAGCAGCTTTCAAACCACGTATAAGCTTAGAGAAATGTTCATTTGCTGAAATGCGGTTAGCAGAGGCAGGAATAGTGGAGCTGATCGGTGAGATTCTCGGTTTTTCTTTTTTTTTCTCCGCCAAGCTCCACCGGCGATCCGAGAAATAAGCGGGACGTCAAGGCTTCTGTCGTGATTAAAGCTTTGTCGCTGTAAACATCACAAGCGAGCGCCCGTGGCCTAATGGATAAGGCGTCTGACTTCTAATCAGGCGATTGTGGGTTCGAGTCCCACCGGGCGTGTAATAAAAATATATGTTTTTTGAATATTATTATCGCATTTTTTGTTTACCTTTATTTTTAGGAAAAAAAACGCTGTCTATTCTGTAACATGAATTTTATTTACATTATTTTTTAGCCAAAAAAAAAATGATCTATTCCGCGAGGGGATATTCGTGGATCATGTCATCAACGCACGATGACTGCCTTTTAGCTTTACACATACCGAAAGCGAAATCGGTTGCTCTCACATTGGCTGGCCATAATGCCATGTGAGACTGCAGATGACCCTCCTTTTGGGTTGCTTTCCTGGCCGCCGCAGCCGTCGTGCTGCAGCTGCACGCTACCACCACCCCTGCACGCACGCTACCAGTCTACCACCACCGTCGAGCAGCATCCTCGAAGCTGCCACAGGGCCCAGTCTACCTCCTTCCGTCCTTCGTCTCCCTTGACTTTCCCTCCTTTCCCTGACTCCGTTCTGGTCTTCTCGCGCCCGTGGTCTGTACCTACACACGCGCCACCGCCGCTCACCACACCGGCCGCCGCCACGTCCGCTCACCAGACCCTCACCTGCCTTTATCTGGTAACAATGATCTCTTGCGTTGCAATCTCTGTCTGCCTTGTGATTCGTCCGTGCGCCGACGACTTGACGCTGTTGCGGTGGTGCCTACAAGAACCTGAATCGACCTTGTTGTTTTATATTCTTTTTATTGTTACAATAAATAACTAGGGCATGTCGTTCTAGTGTGGGAATTTTTGGCTCTAGTGGATTGAGGATTTGATTGGTGGGTGTCTGGGGGAAAAAAAGGCAGTCCCAACTCCCAAGCACTAGATTAGGGGGCCAGCCGGTTCTTCAGCTTAGTAGCACCTGGTTAGGGCAATTACTGTGCTGTGGTGCTTATTTTCCAGCTCAAAATGGGGAATGGTTCTTGAGGAGCAAACATTAGATGCGACCCTCTGTTTATTGCTTGCTTGATGTTAGGTTTCCTTGACAACAAAGGCAAAGCACGCAATTAACCTTCACGTGTCGTTAGCTTGGATCTAGTACTAGCCTCAAGGAACTTTACGAGTCTTCCTTCAGCTTAATGACTCGATTTTGTGCTTACCAAGTTCATATATCTTGCTTCGTCGAACTCATATGGTTAATGCGCAGTTGTTACCAGGCTGAGGGAATTTTACAAATTTTATGTTACTTTAATTCCGTTTTGTGCTTAGTTAACTGTATTGCTGTTAAGATATTTGATCCATCTGGCTCGTTTCATTTTTTTTAAAGGATATTTCATCCATCCAGTGTTTTTTGTGTCGTTCATTTATTTAGCCAGTACTACCTCTGTCCTGAAAAGAGGTATGCGTGCCAATTAAAGTGCTTCACATTTGATCAGATTTCTAGTAAATAGTATTCATATTTATGGCTCCAAATTAATTTATTATGAAAATACATTTCGTAATTAATTTAATGATGTTTATTTGATATTATAAATATTTTTTTTATTTATAATTGGTCAAACTTGATATACAAAACCATGACACTGTTTCAGAATTACATTCTTTTGGGGACAGAGGGAGTACTTGTTATTTGTGTGATAGAGCATTTTTATTTGACTGATACATACGGATGCTTGTTAAATTCAGCACCAAAGCTTCCTATGTCTATGTGGCGCCTCTTCCCTTTCAAATGAGCCTTTCTAGGCCTACTGTAACTGCTTACTCAACCTCCATTTTGCATCAAAATTGACATCAGTAGCTGCTAGCTTATGTCTGACGAATCGCAAATCCATCAGATGGAACAATCTAGTGTGCAGATTATATTAGTGTACTACTTTTGGTGTAGTCCCTCCATCGTTTCCTGCAAAAAAAAACTATAGTGCATGGTGTATATTAGAATCTAGTATCTAATCTGATTTATTAGATTGATCAGTTCTGTTTAGATCACAAGGTTCAGGCATGGAATGCCACCCAGCAAGGGATCAGGAATTCCCTGGTTCTACGTATTGTGCTAATACTTAAAAATTACTTACCCTTCATATGCTCTCTCTCTCTCTCTCTCTCTCTGGTTTCTTCCTGTTTCCTTGTACATAATTTCTAAAAACTACATGTGATATATTTCTCAGCTGTTGTGACTTCTTTGCTTCAACGACTAAATGTGACTTCCTAATGCTTTGGAACTTATATGTTACCGCAGATCATTTTATTATAATGTGGGGTGAGAGAACTCATCACAAGCACTGGCATCAAGGTCATGGTTCCTCTGGGAATTCCAAGGACAAAAACCATGATAAAAGGCAGCCAAAATTTATACCAGACAATTATAGCTCTGTCGATGAGGTAACCAGCAGTAACA
This sequence comes from Miscanthus floridulus, assembly GCF_019320115.1. Classification (NCBI taxonomy): domain Eukaryota; kingdom Viridiplantae; phylum Streptophyta; class Magnoliopsida; order Poales; family Poaceae; genus Miscanthus; species Miscanthus floridulus. Next base: position 148,806,093 of record NC_089584.1, read on the forward strand.
TTTCCTGATGCGATCTTGCTCATATTTGAAGTCTAAACAAGTTTCTCATCTGAACCTATAATCTTTCCTATCATCCTTGATTTTGTTGGTCAAATCTGTTGAACATAAGTTAATGCAGAAACAAATACATTCTTAAGCAGAGGCAGGAGATCAGGAGTAAACACATTCCATTATCTTTTAAAAAAAGTAATTCATAAAAGGTCAAATTGAGGGCTTTAGGTGGCCTTACTACCTAAATCTTGGCACTGACAGTTTTTAAAGCGACAATCTAGTATCATACAGTGTATACCTGTCAAACGGTCATAATTCTTTGGCCACAACATCTACCAATTTGGTTTCGTGTAGCCAACGCTGCTCACATGCTTCAACTGCCCAATTTCAACACAATATGTTTTTTTGTGTTATATGCCTCTGTATACATTTTTAAATTCATTTCATATTTGTGAAGGTTACTACTGCACTGAGAGAAGCTGGTCTCGAATCATCAAATCTAATTCTTGGTATTGATTTCACCAAAAGCAATGAGTGGTCAGGTAGTGTTCTGCAATCCCATCACGTCTGTTTCCTTCTACTTCATGGCTTTCCAGCAGCTTTACTTAAGAATTAAGATCCTCCTGATTATAAAGAACTGTTTGTCTGAATTCTGCAGGCAGGCATTCCTTTAGAAGAAAATCTTTGCATGCCATTAATGGTACCCCAAATCCATATGAGCAAGCTATCTCTATAATTGGGCGAACACTATCACCTTTTGATGATGATAACTTAATACCATGTTTTGGATTTGGCGATGGTAACTATTCACCGTTCTTTTGTTGTTTTCCCATTATGACCTGAATTTAGGTAATTGGCACGGTTCGTACATGACATGACAAGAGTTAATTCATTTTGTAGCTTCTACACATGATCACTCTGTCTTCAGCTTCTACCCAGAGAACCGACTCTGTCGTGGCTTTGAGGAGGTTCTTGTAAGGTATCGGCAAATCGTACCACATTTGAACCTTTCAGGTAAAGAACACCCCCCCCCCCCCCCCCCCCCCCCCCCCCCCCCCTCCCCCTCGCGTACCGTAGATGCTGTAATAACTAAGAAGACCAAAATATTTCAGTTTCCAGAGAGAGCCCACACTCTAGGATGGTGTTTCAAGTTTCTGAAGAGAAACAAGTCCTAAGCTCCTGATAAACTACTGTGCAATAGTCTATTTGTGCAGTACTCAAACTCGTAGCGAAATATTAGTGGCCAGTAGCATTACTGGCAGTACTGGTCTGTGGTTACGTGTTGCTTATTCCTTGGTTCAACTGTGTGCAGGACCAACTTCTTTTGCACCTCTTATTTATGCAGCGATTTCTGTTGTTGAAAATAGTAATTGGCAATACCATGTCCTCGTGATCATAGCTGATGGACAGGTAACATGTTCATAATAGCATCAAAATACTTAACTAGAATTATCAACATATTTGACCTGAGCAAAAGTTGTAGGTGACTGCCACTAATACAAATGATGGAAGATTAAGTCCACAGGAACAAGCAACTATACAAGCAATTGTTGATGCTAGGTAAAATTCAGTTCATCATTTCTTAGAACTTGGTCTTGTGGTATTACTGAAGCCTATTTGGTTGTCAGCCACTATCCTCTTTCAATAGTAATGGTTGGGGTGGGTGATGGACCATGGGATGCGATGCAGCATTTTGATGACTGTATCCCTGAAAGAGCTTTTGACAATTTCCAGGTGATTATAATACTACTCTATGATGTTTAAATTCCAAAACATTGATGTTCCTCCACTTATAGCAGTACCCCGTGCTTGCTATTGTACCTGTACCTGTCACTTTTTTACATAAAGTTGTGAGCATATTGATTATTCCAAGTAAGAAAAAATATACTAACCTAATTAAATTTATTTTCTGCCATTGCCTTCTGAGTAGAATAGACTTCAGTTTCTGACCTGTCGGTCTTCTGAGAATCTTACTAATGAACTATTGCAGTTTGTGAACTTCACTGATATTATGTCAACAAGTAAGGATATGTCAAAGAAGGAGGCTGCATTTGCCCTTGCAGTTCTTATGGAAATACCTTCTCAGTATAAAGCAACTCAAGGCCTCCGACCTCCAGAGTACCTGTTCTTACTCAGTTCTTTGTGGTCCTGAATTAGTTTCTTGGCATTGCTGTTATTTCTTTTCCATTTGCTGATCTTGTATGTATTGTCTTATCTGAACTAATCTCCCAGAAAGCACGCACAAAGGATTGACTCTCCTAGGATTCTTCCTCCTCCAAATAAAGTTCTTGAAAATGATAATGCTGCAGCTTCACATCCTTCTCAAACTGCAAGCTCGAAGTCAACTGGTATTGGCAAAAGCACTGCCGACGAGCAGGTACTTTGGACCAGTAACTATTCATTATATTTCTCAAGAGTGATGGCACATTAAAGTGTTAAACTATATCTTTGCCGCCTACAGGTATGTCCCATATGTTTAACCAATCCAAAGGACATGGCTTTTCAGTGTGGTCACCTGGTAAGTTTTCTATACACATTCCATCTCCATATGTGAAGTATTGAAGTTTGATAGTGTGAAATGGTAATCCAATATGACAATATCTATTGCTAGTGAACTCTCCCAAATGAACTAACCTGAGATTTGAGAACTATGGCTAACCTTTAAAGATAAGAATTCAATTAAATCCTTTGTTTGGATGAGTTATTGACAGACCTTTTTTTTTTCTTTTTTGCAAGACATGCAAGGAATGTGGCCCAACACTATCAACGTGCCCATTGTGCCGCGCGCCAATTACCATGCGTGTGAAGCTCTACTCTTAAGACTAGGGGTGAAAATTGTATGGATATTTTCCGACCGTATTCAAGACCGAATCTGTTTAGAGGAGTTCAGATATGTCCGTATCCAAGTCCGGATATTCAACATTCGATACTGTATCCGTATCCGAATACTTAAATCGCATATTTATGATGTCGGTACCCAATCGTATCCGATTCGACATAGCTGATACTATTCGTATTCGAAGCCGAATCCGAGCAGAAATGTGAAAACAAATATAATATGGATGATATCCGTCCGTATCCGATCCGTTTTCATCCCACTTAAGACGGCTTTTGGTGTCTGGAGGGATGAGACCAAACAGTAAGGAGCAAGGACTTTCACTACAATCTTCAGATGTGAATGTCATGATAACGATGCATGTACAAAAACTTCTCCGTGCCTATTCAGTAATGTTGTTGACAAGTAATTTGTATCAATCACATGTAAAATTCTAATGTTATCCTGTATTAGTAGCAGGGAATTTTGTGTCCTTGTTGAATGGAATACGGAGTACCACCAATTGTCCAGCAACGATAGTAAACTCCATGTGCATTTGGAAGGCACTTGTGAAATACAGAATAGATTATTCAATCTTTGGATTCTGATGTGAATCAATAGTTTGGCAAAATTAGGGTTCTTTCTGTCTTCCACAAAGCTGTTGGTTCGGAATTTAAAATAATAATTTCAATTGCGCCAATATCTTTATTTGTTGACACCAAACAGGTTACATGGGCAGTGTGTCACTGGTCTTGTGATTATTTGTTTTGTCTCTACACGAAGCACAACACCTGGAGGCTGGAGTAATGTTATGAGCACTAAACAAGAGATTGGTGTATTAACTTCTTGAGGGACAGTGCACACCAGTGGTACATAAAAAGATTACTTGACAAGGAGATTGATATAGTCATATAGAGTGAGACCTGAGACCTGAGACCTATCGGGGAAATCGTGATGGATTCTACAGACTACATGTATCTATCATTCCCATTATGTATCCGTATCTCGTCTCCTCGCCAGGTGGGATTTCAGAGTCCAGCTCATCCTTGGATACATCATCATGCCAGTCATCAGTATAATGCCGACATGGACTGTTAGGAATGACACCAACATGGCATGTGCACAGGCCACCTGCAGTTCAATGTAGTAATAGTTTATCCAAAACATTGTAACTACCTTAATAGTATGTCTCAGGATGCCTACCTGTTTAACCGAACTCGGCGATCCCTGTCCATTTTCCAGAAAGAGGAAGTACTCCCTCCGGTTCTCTAAAGCAAGTCGTTTTGAGGTTGTCTTAAATCAAACATTTTAAACTTTAACTACAAATAACTTCTTTTGGGTTGAGTTTGAAAATATGAAAGTGATGTAAGTAGATTCATCTCGAAATGTAGTTTCATAAAAATATATATTGACTATATTTTATAGCAAAAAGTAGCGGTCAAAGTCGTTTCTTAAAGACCGTGTCGATGTCTAAAACGACTTGCTTTAGAGAACCGGAGGGAGTACTGTCCTTGCCAACTTCACCAGCCTCAGTGTCGAACACTTGTAAATAGATTTATCACACAACATTATGCTTGACTAACAATTGGAATCACCTCATTACAGCCCAATGGAGGTGGTGCAGCATGGACTCAGGAGCATCAAGAGTTCCCCATGGCACGGGACCCCGAGAGCTTACCTCTGTCTTCTCGCTCTTGGTTGTCTGGGAACACACCACTAGTTGCAGCCACAAAACGGTCCTGTAAACCCTCAAATGGCATGGGTGCCAATGCCACAGCCAGCTTTGCCATGATGGTGTCTGCACAGCTCCATTGAGAGTCGTCGATCCGGACGCTGAAGGTACCTGCATTTTGTTCTCCTTGAGGACCCATGCGCTGAGAGAGCAGTCTTTCCATGCGCTGAAGGTACCTGCACAGCTCCATTTTGTTCCGCCTTCCTGACATAGGCACACCGATCACTAGCACTGGTAGCCGAATCTGGTAGGACTCTTTAGACAAAACAGCCTGCAGGTGGATAAATATAATTATATTGGATAACACAATCTAGCAGATGCTAATTTTTTAGTAAATTCATTCATGATTGACTAGTGTAAATATATAATTACAAGAAAGTAGTACCTTTTCATTGGCAGGATGCCCCTTCAGTCAAAATGGCATTCATTTAGGGCATCATAGATATTAATGAGCCTTTCGATGTCTCAAGGTTCTCTGATGTAATACTGAAAAGCTCAGTACATCTGGCTTCATTCCCTTATCTATCATTTCTTGGAAAAGATCTTCAGCCTTTGCTATTTCTCCCTGGCTACAGTATCCATTTATAAGAGCTGTGTATGTGTAAACATCAGGGGTAAGTCCTTTCACTAACATCTCATCAAACAATCCCCGTGCTTCCTCTAAATATTCTGCTTTGCACTGTCCATCAATCAATACTGTGTAACAGGTTACATCAGGTTCAATTTCCATATCTTTCATAGAGCTCAGCAACGCCTTATGCTTTGCTCTAAGAAAAAAGGTCCTCCTTTCCTTAGCGATGCCCTGCCACCCTTGTTGTAGGGTTTCCTTTAGGTGGCCATCCAATAGCACTGTGTATGCAACTACATCAGGCTTGATTCCTAAATTTATCATTTGAACAAATAATTCACATGCTTCTTGCAACCGACCAACCTTGCAATAACCATTCATCAGTACAGTGTATACAATGACATCAGAAAGTCCTCGCTCAACCATATCGTGGAACCATAAGCGAGCATTGTGCATATCTCTTGACTGACAATAAGCTGATATAAGTTTGCTATATGAAATTACATCAGGAACAACATTCTTTTCAAGCATCATACTACATACAGTTGATGCCTCTTCAACCTTTTCATCTCTAGAGAGGCCGTTTATCAATTTTGAACATGACAAATGATCCACCATATTTCCTTGTTTAGCAACTCTAAGAAAAAGCGTGTAAGCATGGTCGGTCCAGCCTGAGTGCAAATAACCACAAACCATAGAACTGTACAACACATCGATATTATCTATTCCCTTTTCTTCTACTATATTAAATAACACCTCTGCTTCGCTCAAGTTGCCTCCTCTACAAAAACCAGCAATAGCTATACCATAGGTGAGTGAATTAGGCTCCAGCCCTTGATCCATCATGTGCTCTAGAAGGTCAAATACCTTCATAACAAGGCCATTCCTGCTATATCCACTGGACAATATGTTATATGTAACTACATCTGGTTTTATATTTGCCTTCAGCATCTGCTCAAATACTTGCCAGGCATTTTCTGTTTCTCCTTTCAGACAGTAACCGTTGATCAGGCATGTATAGTGGATTTTGTCTGGTACCAAACCTTCAGCCATCATTTCATTCAGTAGCATAACTGCCTCATTCATGTTCCCAAGCTTGCAATAAGCATCCATAACAATGTTATAAAGCACGCCATCAAGATGGAGCCCTAAATCTCTAAATTTCTGGAAGTGCACAATAACTTCAGATATCATGCCTAACTTCCTGAGGCACTGTAGAAGGGAACCAACAATGTAACAATTTATCTCAATGCCATGGGATACCATGTCTTCAATATGATACCATGCCGTCTCTAGGTTACCCATTTTGCATTGACTATGAATGAGATAGCTATAGCCATATAGATCAGGGGTAGATCCATGTCTGGTCTTGATCTCCAAGACCTTTTCAGCCTCCTCCAGTTTCATTTCTTTGCGTAGTCCATCAATTACCATATTATAAGCCATGGCTTCAATTGGAACCATCTCTTGGGATATCTCTTGTAGAACAGCATATCTTCTTACCATGTTATAAGCTAGATCATACTTTCCACAATCACAAAGGCCAATTATAAATGATGAGTACACATGTACATCTAATTTCACTCCCATTTCAATCATCCCAACCCACACTTGGAATGCTTCGTCTGCCTTGTTTGCTTGAAAAAGAGATCTAGTGACTATGTTCAATGATTGAGCATCCAGTGTCAACTGAAAGCACTTCATTCGATCATAAGCTGCAACAACCATATGTGAATCATTGCTCTGAGATACAAATTTGAGCAGAAAGTTGCAAGCCCAAAGCTTTGGAACAAATCCAAGCCTGCAAAGGTGACAAACCATCTCTACTGTTTCTTGTGCGTTGTGGCAGGTGGTGTATGCCTTGATTAAGCAATTGACTGCATATGAGAGTACGTGAGAAGTGGCACATGTTTCTCTCAAGTGATCAATGAGCGCTAAGATTTCAGGGCCACCACTACCAGTTCCCGAGAGAATCTCACCAAACAAGGATACCAGCATCTTCCCCTGGAATGAATGGGATAAAATTCGTATGATCTCTGAGTAGGTTGAGAAGTCATGGTGAAAACCAAGGCTATGTGTATCTTTAAAGTAGGCGAATGCAACTGCAGGTTTCCTCCTTAGACAGCGGAGTGTCTGCACAACACTGTCAGAGCTCAAAGACCGGTGCAATTTCTGGATAGGCTCATTATCAGGAGCAAAATTCAGCTTTTCATCACTGCTTGAGTCATCACACTGAACTGGAGCGGCGATTGTAGAGTAGGGGCAAGAAGGAACTTCCCAGGGTAAAAGCTTCCTGTGTCTGAACCATTCAGCAGTACATTTGGGCCACCGCCACAGGATCATTGGAGATATAAATCTTTCTGCTCCTCCTACGGCCCATTAACCATCACTGATAAAAGAAATATGCCTGAATCAGAAAAAAAAAGACAAAACATATTAATATTTTCTGAGAGTTCCCATTACTGAACAGGGAATTGTATTATTTGATTTCAATGCTGATTGCACACAACATTGGCGACAGATAGAGCACTGTTTCCCCATGAGGAAATTCATAATAAAGTTGGTGATCCAGATGCAAAGCGATGTATCCAACATTGAAACAGGTTATTGATCTTCTAGTATGGTGACAATGTACTAGAAACTTGAGGACATGTTTTTATGATCATAGCACAACTATAATCTGCACACTGAGGCTAGAAATCTTATTAGCATTAAAGTAATTCCGTGTCCTTTATGTATATCTATCATATCTTCTTGTGAATCTTCAAACAAGGTGGCTGTGGTAGTTAATATGCCGCACTGAAACAAATTCGGTATAATTCAAAAGTAACACTAGGAAGTAGGAACTGACCTCAGTATAATCTTAATCTGCGCAAGGCCAATACAATACCGTGTTCTGCTAGCAGTGCTATTTGATCAGACAGTAATAATCCTAGAAATCATACTAGATTCAATTCTTTAAGAGTGGATATGTACAGTTGTAGACACGGGCCGGGAGTGCAAGTGCAAGCAATCAAGCAAGCAATACGTCACACGACAGGGGAGGTGGGGAGGAGGAGGAGGAGGAGGAGGAGGCTGGCGGTGCCGCGGACCTAGTGTGGAGGCGAAGGGCGGCGCGGCAGCCGTCGCTCGTCTCCTTGCTTTCCCGTGCGCCGGCCCTAATCCTCCATTTGCTCCCCCTCTGTGTGTCTGTCTCGTGGGCCATAGGTGTCAGTTTCCGTGATGGGTGGACAATGGGTTGGCTCAGCTGGATGGGTTTCTGGAGTTTTTGGAGAAGAGATAGCTCCTCCTCTCTCAGCCTCCGCCTTCCTCCTCGGCGTCGGCGGCCATGCTGCTCCGCCTCCGCCCGCCGCCGTATCCGTCCACCGCGGCCGCAACCCTCTCGTCCTTCCTCCCCTCCACTTCCTTCCGCCGCCTCATCCCCTTGCCGCGCTGGCGGCCCCCTCCGCGCCGACGCCTCTCCGCCGCCGCCGCTGCCAAGGGTAAAGCTCTTCTTCACAGCTGTGACTGATGCTGTCGAGAAACGGAGAAGAGGTGCTTACTGCCAAATTTCTGCTGTTGCGCTAGATTCGAGCGGCCGGTTGGATCCGCGCCAGGAGCGGTACGACGTAATTGTGGTCGGAGGTGGCCATGCAGGCTGCGAGGCCGCCCTTGCTTCGGCTCGCCTCGGCGCGCGCACCCTCCTTCTTACGCTCAACATTGACCGGATTGCGTGGCAGGTCTGTGCTGAGCTAGTTTTCAGTTCTACAGTACATTTCTAGTGTTCGTTGGCAATGACGTATCAACTTAGGCCTTTGCATCAACAAGCCACGCTTCTTGATCCTTGATGGTAAATATTCTAGTCAAGTCCATGGTTAAGATTATTTGAACATTGACTCCCGATGCCATATAATAAAAATCATGTCCCTTATATGAAGAATTGATCCATCAAACCCTGTAGTGTAGGAATTGAGCAATGTGAAATCTCTCCTGTCATAGCATGTTTATAGGGCACAAATTCTCTTCCAAGGTATGAATGTATGATAGAAACTGAAGTGATGAATTTTGATTAGTATGTTGCATATCTTACCATGCTAAAGCCAATAACTATAAGGAAATATCCTTTGTCTACGAATTCCATGTAAATTTTAGTATTAGAAGTGTAATTCTGCTTCCTCACTAATTTTCTGCCCTATCCAGCCTTGCAACCCTGCTGTTGGTGGGCCTGCGAAGTCTCAACTTGTCCACGAGGTAGATGCCCTTGGTGGTGAAATTGGAAAAATTGCTGATAGGTACGAGTTCAAATGTCTTGTTGTCTGGAGAATGAATTTTTCTGCAAGTTCAAACGGCTGAGAGATCAGACTTTGATTACTAGTGAATCAACAAAAGATATCTTAGCATCCTCATTGCATCTTCTTCTGATAGGTGCTACCTGCAAAAGCGTGTACTGAACAGCTCAAAAGGCCCTGCTGTACGTGCACTGCGTGCTCAGACTGATAAGAGAGAGTATGCAATAGAGATGAAGAACGTTGTGGAAAGGTCAGTGTATACTAAGCTGCTTTAGTCATAAGTTGCTAACTTTACTTGGATTTGTAATCTTGTCTGGCACCTCCAAAAGTAGTTAATGCTACATAAATTCTGGATATGCTTCATTTTGCTTACCTCATTTAAGTTATGTTAACTTGGATCACCATTTCAGAACTTCTTAGGTCGTACTCACAAAATTGTGATCTTCTTTAGTTTAAACTGTATCAAACATGACACCTTCACAAATTTGGCATGTGATATTGTTGTTACTGGATTAAGACCATGGTTCTGCATGACTAGTCTTAAGTTCTCAATGTAGTAAAAAAACTCTCAACATAGAGGTAAATATTTTAATCTTCTGACATAAAAGGGCGTACCCAGTGCAGAGAGCTCCCACTCTGTGCGGGGTCTGGGGAAGGGTGTTAGTGGCAAGCCTTACCCTCGCCTGTGCAATACGAGGAGACCGCGACTCGAACCCGGGACCTTCCGGTCACAGGCGGTAAGACTCTACCGCTTGCACCAAGCCCGCCCTTCATTTAATCTTCTGACATCAGAGTTTAATTTTTTTTTCTGCCTGCCAACTTTTGTCATGCCATGCTGATGTTTACTGTTGTTGATCGCATGTATTGTGATAAATTTCACATTGCTTATTGACTATTCCATGTACTATGCTTCAGCACAGAAAATCTTTTCATTAGAGAAGCAATGGCTACAGAGGTTTTGATTGGAAAAAATGACAGCGTTGAGGGTGTTCGCACTTTCTTCGGCATGGACTTTTACGCACCATCTGTTGTACTTACCACCGGAACATTCATGAGTGGTAAGATTTGGGTTGGTAGGACATCAATGCCTGCTGGGCGAGCTGGAGAGTCAGCTTCTCATGGACTCACTGAAAACTTGCAGCTTCTGGGTTTTGAAACTGACCGCTTAAAAACTGGTACACCACCACGAATTGATCGCAGGACAGTTGATTTTTCTGGATTGGAACCCCAGCATGGTGATGAAGAGGTATATAGTACACAACATAATTTTCCCACTTATATCGAGAAATGCAGATTCAATAATGCAATAGCTTTTCATTGCTGTCTTTTTTATTCATCTGGTACTTTCAAATTAAATGCTGCAATTCTGTATCATCAGGTATTCACTCCGGTTCAATAGTTCTTGTCGCTTTGGACATTGACACCCTCTCCAAATATAACTTTGTCTATGATTTTTTATTATATTACAACATATACAACAAAATAGCAAATATGTCAGTTTCTTAAAGTACTTTGCAAGACTAATCTATATATGTTGTCTTAGTATCTTCAAACTAAATATTTGAAAAGTTATTGATAGTTAAAGTTCTAAAGTTTTGACATCAACATTGTCCAAACCGACAAGAATTATGGAGCCGGAGGGAGCAGCTAGATATAGCAACACCGTTCTTTTGAAATGATACAGTTATACTGGTTTCTCTCTAATTAGTCATTAGTAGGCATGAGTTTTGTAGTTTATAAATCTTATAAGAAAGTATGCCATGAACTGAGTGTTCCTTGCATGTGTAAGATCAAAAGAAGCCTTGAATTAAGTACACTGGTAGACTTATAGAGAATAATTTATATGCGTTTACTAGCTGATGCCACCCTTTCGACTACATGAATTTTCCCACAGGAATTTTACGAGATTTCCTGCATCTAGTATATGCTGTAAACCTTTCAGGTTTGCACCCATGTGGTAAAGGAAATCAGTTGCATTTTTAGAATGTAGGGCTTGTCAGGATGGTTAAGCTTGAAATTCAAGTTGCTTTTGTGTTACACTTTTTTGGGGGGATAAAAGGATGGTTCCTCTTGAAACAGGTAGGTTGGTTTAGTTTTGATCCTGAATTTCACGTTGAGAGAGAACAGATGTGCTGCTATCTAACACGAACTACAAAAGAGACGCACCAAATTGTTATAGACAACTTAGATGAAACACCAACTTATGGTGGCTGGGTTGAAGCAAAGGGACCAAGATACTGCCCGGCAATTGAAGATAAGGTACTGTATGATGGACCTTGTTGGTTTGTTACATGGCAATCTTCTTTTATTTTGATTATTTGGATTGTCAACAAAACTTGTAATTTTCTTGCAAAAATTTAATTACTATACCTACAACGACTGATGTACCCACTAACCAAGGTCTTGTTGCAGATTGTAAGGTTCAAAGATAAAGAGTCTCATCAGATCTTTCTTGAACCTGAGGGTAGAAATGTTCCTGAACTATATCTACAGGTATGTTCCTCCTTTCCTATCTCCATTCACGATTCTTCCCTTTTTCTTTGATGAACATTGGCATATAATTGTGCTTCTTTTCTGTTTGTCTCCATCTGTATGTGAAAGTAATGTCTGTGTACTATTGCTCAACCAAACCCTTCTTTTTTTAGATGAGAAACCTACTACTAATGATCATTTATACATCTTTATTAGGGCTTTTCTACTGGGCTTCCTGAGAGATTGCAATTGTCCCTTGTGCGAACTATACCAGGGCTGGAGAACTGTCTAATGCTAAGGCCTGCATATGCAGTTGAATATGATTACTTACCTGCATATCAATGCTCAAGATCACTTATGACAAAGAAGTTTGTGGGTTTATTCTTCTCTGGCCAGATAAATGGAACAACGGGATATGAAGAAGCTGCAGCTCAGGTTTATTCATTGTTCTTGCTCTGTTCTTCATGAGTTAATCGCAGTTCGTATGGTTGGTTGGACTAGATTTGCTGGATCCTAAGCTTGCTGATTGCTGTATGTAGGGTATAGTTTCTGGAATCAATGCAGCTAGGCATTCTGATGGGAAATCATTAATTATTCTTGAGAGGGAAAGCAGTTATATTGGAACTCTTATTGATGATCTTGTTACAAAAGATCTTAGAGAGCCCTATCGCATGCTAACAAGGTATGGAATTTCAGTACAAAACATTTTTATTATTGATGCTTAAATAATTGACGCTGAAAATTAGTTTTACTCCTACATTATATAGTAAGCTTGAGCAGTGTTATGCAATATTTTTGTTCTTTAGTTAACAATTGAGTTTACCTTTTAATAGGAAGTATTAGGTGCACAACTGGACAAGAGTATATTGGTGCACATATACATAAACTCAATCTCATCCCTCAGATCCAATATGAACTGTCCAAGTGAGAGGTGGGAATTCCAATTCCCTCATCCTCTTGTCCACCTTTTAACTGGACTAGATCCAGTTAGGCCTAAATCAGCCCAAGAGGGGATGAGAGAACTCCCACCTCAACTTTCGGCCACTTGGATCCAAGGAGTTGGATTTAAATTTGATTTGCACTTATGTTCACCAATATACAATTGTGCCCCTGATATTTGATCATCTTGGTATGCTAAAAATTATGAGTACAGAAGTTGACCACACTATAATTATCATGATCCTCATATTGCAGCGTGTATCAGTTAGTTTAACGTTAGTGATTGTGAATTCCTGTAGGCTACAAATACACATGGTTTTATTTTGGTAACACCAAGTTACATGCTGAGTTCTTTGAATTTTACGCTGTCTAATTCAATATGACTTCTGTGTTCAGAAATTTCTTAACTTTTCCCCTTTTTTTCTTTGTTTTTGCTGGGGCATTTATGGACATCCAGCCGTTCAGAACACCGGCTATTGCTTCGAGCAGATAATGCTGATAGTCGTTTAACCCCTTTGGGACGAGAGATTGGTTTGATAGATGATAGACGCTGGGAGCTTTATCAGTCAAAGCAAGCCCGCATTAAGCAAGAAAAAGAACGGTTGAAATCGACAAAAGTTCCAGGTGAGCATCATATATTTTCTTCTAATGAATAATGACGTACCTTTGACATACTGCACCATTCATATATTGTTTTAGATGTCCTAGAATGCATGCATTCAAACTTTTAGTTTTGACTGTTACATAAAAGTATGTAGACTTTATCATGAAATTACATAAGTCGATATGTAATTGCATTTAAGAATTTTGGAGCATATAATTAGAAATTAGAAAGATAAATGCTCATATAAATTTATTGAAGAAAGGCGATGTCTTAATTGACAAGTAAGAAAGAGAGGGGGGGGGGGGGGGGGGGGGGGGGGAATATAATTCTTTATTCATTTAGTGCCCAGTTTTTTAAAAGGTTCACTGCACATGTACTAGAGAATCGTGTATTTTGACTGTAGGTAGTATATAAAATGCTGTTACCATGTCATTACAGTTCACAAGCTCTACCTCCAATGTTCTGTTATCAGGAGGTGAATTTTCTGCTGAAGTTACTGCAGTATCCAACCAACCTGTAAAGGAGTCATCTACACTTGAAGCCATACTAAAGAAGCCACATGTACAGTATAGACTCCTTGATAAGCATGGATGTGGAAACGAAAATTTATCTCGAATTGAGAAGGAATGTGTAGAGATTGATATCAAGTATGAAGGTTTCATCGCACGACAACAGAGTCAATTACATCAGGTAATTGCTTATGGTTATGCGATTTTGTTCTGGAGTAGATTTATGAGGGAAGCTGAACTGCTAGAACAATGGTACATAATCATTCAAGACATCCAACAGTAACACATTATGCATGATTTCGTTTGTTTTGTTTATTTAATTGAAATGGCAGCTAACTCTTTGTTTTTTTGTTTCTCTCTGTCAAGATTGTAAACCAAGAACACAGGAAACTTCCTGAAGATTTGGATTACCACTCAATGACAAATCTATCACTTGAAGCTCGAGAGAAACTTTCCAAGGTAAGTTCGGGATATGTACAAGGAACCTTATGAAAGATAATCTGCAACTAAATAACAAGCGTTCAGCTGTTCTCCATTTATTGACAACATGTTTTTTGGGGGGTTTCCACCTGCTTTTGGGATATGTACATGAACCCAGCATTCTGCAGCTGTCCATTTATTGTGAACATTTTTTTATGTTGAATTATTAAGATATCGGTCACTATGAATTTCAACTACTAGGCGACATCTTTTCTGAAACTTGGTGTCATGTGCAAGCACAAGGTCAAAGTAGACCATGTAGAAGAAAACATGATAATGTGATATTACTGCAGTCACATGTTATTCCATTGTAACAATGTAGATTGGGAGCCAATTTTGTGGTATAATCTTATCTAAATTGTACCCTGTGATTCTTTTGTAGGTGCGTCCGCAAACAATAGGTCAAGCAAGCAGAATTGGTGGTGTGAGCCCAGCAGACATGACAGTTCTCCTCATTTGGATGGAGAGCAACCGACGCATGGCGAACCACAGGAGACAGCAAGAGCAGCTGAGATCAGCTGCAGTCGAGGCAGATGGTTCTTCAGAGGAGGTGATCCATGCCAGCACTGCATAAACGGGAGGGTTGGGGGGGCAACTGAACCAGGAACGACAAATTCCAGGGAGTCTGCGCGTTTTTGGTAGAACGATGCAGGAGGCGCAAATGCATGTATGCCTTTCTTTTTGACGACCTGAAGAAATAGTTGTCCTGTGGCGCCCTTCATGTTGTGCGTTATTGTCTAGCAATATGTGTGCATGTGCCTTAGGAGAACTAGTAGAATAGAGTTTGGTAATTGCAATTGTAGAGTTTTCAATACTATACAATGAGAGAGCAGATTGTAAAGAATGGCAACAACCGTAATGGAGAGCTCTCTTTGTTCATCTGTGTAACATGGCTTCAAAAAATTACTCGTACATGGAACTGGGAGATGATGTCTGCATTTATCTAGCTGTATGTCATCTGAATGTACGTGGTAAAGAAGAGAACGCAAGGAGGTGCCATCTGGGGCCTCTGCTCCTCCGTCACCCTAACTAATACTGGGAGGAACTAAACGCTGACGAGAGGTTAAGGTGCATGTTAAATGAGGCAAATTTGGTTTACGTGTTAGTTTGTTATTACTTTTCTGAGACGCTACTTGCTGATCCACTGATGGATGGATTTTCTTGTCTTTGTTTGTTGTTCTGAACAGGGTTCAAGTTCAATGGATTGGAGAGTTCCTAGCCTAGCGCAGTCTGTTCATTCAGATCAGAGACGTCTCTCCGTATGTTGTTCTGGTGCAGCAGGCTGCAATGATAGACGACGACCTGTGTGTGCGTTGTCTCAGCTCAGTGATCCACAGCGAACATGTTATCTGCAGGCCTACAGTACCTATTATTTTGGCTTGGCTGCTATTTTGACTATTCTACTACGGAGTACATGTTGGACACAACAGCCAACAGGTGAACAGAGCAGCAATCAGCAATCAGCAATCAGCAATCTTGTTGTTTTCCGGTCAGGTCACGGTCACCACTCACCAGTCACCACCCACCTCCCACTGGACTCACAGACTCACTCCCCGAAGCAGCAGCGGCGAAGCCTATCTTTTTCCCCTCCCGCCGTACGTTCTTTCCAGCTTCCAAAGCGCTCGCGAGCTGCCATGGCCGGCGCCGGTGCACCCGCAGCTCCCCGTCCCGCCCGCCCCGGCTTCGACGTCATCGTGGTCGGCGCGGGCATCATGGGCAGCTGCACGGCGCACGCGGCGGCGTCCCGCGGCTCCCGCGTCCTGCTGCTGGAGCGCTTCGACCTGCTCCACCCGCTGGGTTCCTCGCACGGCGACTCCCGCATCATCCGCGACGCCTACGCGCAGCCGCGCTACCTCCGCATGGTGCGCCTCGCCCGCCGCCTCTGGGCCGCCGCCGAGGCCGAGGCCGGCTACCGCGTCCTCACCCAGACGCCGCACCTCTCCATGGGCCCGCGCGCCAGCGCCGCGCTCGCCGCCGCCCTCGCCAACATCGGCGCCGAGGAGGTAGTGGCGGACGACCTCGGCAGCAGGTGGGGCGGCGCCTTCGCCTTCACCGTCCCGGACCCGTCCGATGGGTGGGTCACCGCGCTCAGCGACCACGGCGGCGTGCTCAGCGCCACCAAGGCCGTGGCCATGTTCCAGTCGCTCGCGGTCGCGAAGGGCGCCGTGGTCCGGGACAACACCGAGGTCGTCGGCATCGAAAAGGCGCCCGAGGGCGGCGTCGTGGTGAAGGCCAGCGGCGGTGAGGCGCACCACGGCGCCAAGTGCGTCGTCACGGTGGGCGCGTGGGCGGCCAAGCTACTCGGCTCCGTCTCCGGCGTGGACCTCCCCATCACGCCGCTGCACACGCTCCACCTCTACTGGCGCGTGAGGCCCGGCAAGGAGCAGAGCCTCTCGGCGAGCGCCGGGTTCCCGACGTTCTCCAGCTACGGCGACCCGCCCGTGTACGGCACGCCGTCGCTGGAGGTCCCGGGGCTGATCAAGATCAGCTGCGACGGTGGCCCGCCGTGCGACCCGGACGCCCGCGACTGGCTCGCGGGCGACGCGGAGGTCACGGACCGCGTGGCCAGGTGGATCCAGGAGGCCATGCCGGGCCACGTCGACGCCGCCGGTGGGCCGGTCGTCCGGCAGTCGTGCATGTGCGCCATGACGCCCGACGCCGACTTCGTCATGGACTTCCTCGGCGGGGAGCTCGGGCGGGACGTCGTGGTCGGGGTTGGGTTCTCGGGGCATGGATTCAAGATGGGCCCTGCTGTGGGGAGGATCCTGGCGGAGATGGCCATTGATGGTGACTCCCAGACGGCGGCAGAGGCTGGCGTCGACCTCGGGTTCTTCCGGATCGGCCGCTTCGATGGCAACCCCATGGGAAATGCCAAGAAGGATTAGTACTGAGCGCCTGCTGCCATGTACTGTAGGAGTGCGTATCTACCGAATTCTTCTCGATCGTAGATGCATTGGAATTAAAATAAAATGGATGGGAATGGCACGGAACAAGTTTTTTTTCCCCATGTAATGTTGAACTAGCATTGAATGGAACTTTCGTAGTAATGTCAAGGCCCTCAGAGCATCTCCGAGAGTTCTCTAAATCTTCTCCTAATCTTTGATTTTTAGAAAGAGTTAAAAAAAACCCTCTCCAACAACTCCTAAACTTCTTCCTAAAATTTACGCACTTCCAAAATCTTACCCAGTTCTGCGTAACTTTACGCGGGCGCTACCTGGCGTGGATACGGCTTGCCGCGGGGCATCCTTCTTCCAGCGCAGCAGCGAGGGCAACGACAGCGATGACCTCCGCTGCTCCTGCGCCACCAGCCGCCTGCGACCCCACCTGCGTCCTCCGCCCGCTCCGCCACTCCAGCTCCCTCCGCTGGCTGCGACTCCACCTGTGACCTCCGGCCGCCCCGCGGCGTGGCCGCAGCGCCCCGCAGCCGCGCCGCTGCGACTTGGTCTGGCAACAGCGCGGAGCCGCCCCCGGCCATCTCGCTTGCGTGGCACCGCGGCGCAGCCCCGCAGCACCATCATCGCGGCATGCCCCCGCAGCAGCGCCGTCCGGTGGCCTCTGCGTTGACCGAGCACCACGGCGCAGGAAGATAGGCGCACAGCTTCTTCTTCCATCGCGTTGGTCGCAGCCACCACTGCGCTGGTGACCTCTGGGCGGGTCGCGGGGTCCCCAGGGGCCGGCATGGTGCGGCACGGTAGGGGTGGGAACTCGCTGGGGTCCGGTGGGGGCGGCGCAGTGGGAGCATGCGGGCGCCGAGCAGAGCGATGCGGAGCTTGGTTGCAGTCCCTGGCTTTTATGGCCGAACCTCCTGCAACTGATGCAGCGGACCGGCTCTCTACAATTTGCTGCCCGGTGGCCAACAGCAAGGCATCGGATGCATTTACCTCTCAGGGCTTCCATGAATGCAGGTCGCTGGGCGAGTTGGATTCGCCGGAGCTGCACGCTTCTTCTGTAGTACCTTCGTCCATCCGTCTTCATCCTCCTCAGGTCGCGTCGCAGCGGATTGACCATCTCGCTTGCGGGGCTCCGCGGCGCAGCCCCGCAGCACCATCGCCGCGGCATGCCCCCGCAGCAGCGCCCGGAAGTGAGAGGAGGAAGATGCATGGAAAAGAAAAAAAAGCCGTAACATAATTCATGTGGCCCTAAATTTGATTTTTTAGATGCTATTTATTAGAAACTCTGGGAGATGAGCTTCTTTTTTTCTCTCTAAATCTTTTTAGGAGTTGCCAAACTATAAGTTTTTAGGAGAAAAAAGTAGAGAACTCTTGAAGATGCTCTTACCCTCCTCTCGACGCTAATGACGTTCGGGGAGGCACGAGCCCGCCCTAGCGCGTGAAACTACGCACGAAATAGCTGCAGGGGTGGGCGTCCGGATGCCCCGTCCGTGCGGACGCTATCGCCAAACGGAAAAAACCTGCTCCTCTGCTCCCTGGATATATCTTCATATAGATGTTCAACGGCCTGGCCCGGCCCGGCCTGACATGGGCCTGTGCCAAGCACGGCCCGATGGGGGTCGGGCCGGCACAACACGTCGGGCCTTCCGGGGTGTGCCGAGGTGGGCATCGTGCCGCTTTTTCATGCCGGGCTGGTCCAAAAAACACGCCCCGGACAACGGGCCGGGCTAGCCCAAGGCCCACAACAGAGAAAGGGGAAGGGAGCAGGGCCGCCGCCGCGGCGCTCGAGGCCGCGCGCTCAAGGGCGCCGCGGGCGATGCGGCTGTGCCGGGGCCGTGGATGTCGACGAAATATGGTCGGCAGTCTACCTAGGGGTATGCTCAAGGTAGTAGATTGTCGGCACACAGATGCGCAAGCCACAAACAAGACGGTGACGCAAGACAGACACGAGGTTTTATCCAGGTTCGGCCGCCGCGAAGGCGTAATACCTACGTCCTGCGTCTAATTGTATTGTTGTATGTCAATGAGAGATATTTTTTTAGAGGGGTCCCTTGTCCGCCTTATATAGTCCGGGTTACAGATCTGGAAACTAATCCTAGCCAGTTACAATTGGCATAGGTGGCCGGATAAGGATTCCTATTCTAACCGACCAGGATCTTACTTGATCTCTAAATCTGTCTTGACTCCTTGCGCGGGACTCCGAACAGGTTGGCCGGGCCGCGTGTCGTCTTTTAGTGGACCGGACCCCCTGATCCGGGCCGGTCCAAGCCTAGCCGTAAGGGTATAGGGGTTAATACCCCCACAGTGGAGGATGCGGCGGCCGCCGCTTGTGACCGGCGCGCTCGAGGCCGCCGGCGAGGGGCAAGGAGGTGGCCGGCGGCGGCGCGCTCAAGGCCGCAGCGCTCGAATCAGGGCATGGAGGAGATGGTCGACGTGCTCGTCTGTCGGTGGTGCGGGGAGGGGCGAGGAGGTGACCGTGGGCGGTACTGGGGGACGTGGAGGAGGATGGCGAGGAGAGGAGGCGACGCGGCGATTCGCGTTTGCGGCTAGTCGTGGATGGAAAGCAGGTGGGGCGTGGAATCGACGGCACGCAACTGGCGGCGGGGGTGGAACTGGCCGAGTCAGTCTGAGGCACAGTTAGGGTTGGGAGTTGTTGGGCTGTAGATGAATTAATTTGCTATCGGGCCGCTACCGGGCCTGCTGTTGTAGGTCGGGCCGTGCGGGACTGGCACGTCGTGCCTGGGGTAAGGCCCAGCCACGGCCTGCTACTCCGTGTCGTGCCAGCCCGGGCCCGCACGCCACTGGGCCGGGCCGTGCTCGTGCCGAGCTAAAAAATGCGGGCTTCGTGCCGGCCCGTCGTGCTACGGGCTGCATGGACATTTATATCTTTCACCTCCACGGCTACACAGGTTCTCTTCTAGAAAAACAAGCACATATAGCAATATTTGCATACCAATCCTTAATTTTTATTCCTTATTAGATATTTCTCAAAACTAGATGAAGGGATAACATCTAAAATCCATTCCAAATAAATATACCATCAAGATATTTTAAATGGAAATTAACTAAAAATTAATTCAATATTAAAGATACTTATGTATTTTTCCTATCTAAAACTTGGACCTATCTTACAAAAGGCCCAGAAGATGTTATTTTACACGGGCCGCGCAACCCAACTTGAAAGGCCAACAACACCCCCATTTTCCTGGAGTAGCTTGTAACAGAAGCCCTCGCTCGCGCCCCCGCCATCCCAATTCGCACCTCGGCAGTTCCCACCACCAGATCGCCGCGATGCAGCGGGAGCCGCCTACGCCGTCCACCGGCACGACGGCCCTCCGCCCGCGCGCAGAAGTCACGGAGGGCCTTCCACGCCACGACACCGTGCTGTACTGCCCGTCGTGCTGGGCCTACCTCCAACCCCCGCGGTCCTGGATCCGCCGCGAGCCGCGGTCGTGGATCAGCGCCACGCCGGGGACGGCTAACGAGGTAGCAAGCATCCACCTGGGCCGCGTGCGCCGCCACATCGCCGGCCTCGGCCTCACGATCGCCGCCGCGAGGTTCGTCTCCAGTCTCCACCAACCCCTGCCCCAGACGCTTCGACCTCCGCCTCCACCTTCGCCACGAGCACGAGGCGCTCAAGACGGAGCCGCACGCACGTCGTTTCGATCACCGCCCACGACCGCCTCTGCGACGCCTGCTGCCGGGCTCAGCCGGGGTTAAAATGAACTAGAAGTCGGAAAAAATCAGTTTTTCTGGCTTCACCGGCTTTGGCTTCACCGGTGAAGCCGTTTTGGATGAGCCGTGCTAAAGGGGCTATAGTATTACTGCCAGGCAGCGCCTGTTCAACAGGGCACTGCATTTTAGGGCTACTGGTTTGCAACAGAGCAATGGACAGTGTTTTCAGGGCTCATGCCTATCTAGATAACCTACGAGCAATCTTTTGCTGAGAATTGGCTACAATGCATTTCATGGTATGAATAGATTGCTACAACACATACACCGTTCCATTTTTTTTAAAGACTGAAATAAAGCAGTTACGTAAGTAGAGCTTCTGATTTCTGAAGGCACATCAGGGATGCCTAGCTAAGACTTGAGTTCAGTAGTTCAGATTTTCGCACCCTCGTTTTTGAGAATCTCAGTATGTAGAGTATGTAATTGGGTGGATGATCAGGGTTTCAGCCTTTCAGGAGTCCGCTGTCGCAGGAAAATCAAAGAGGGAGAGGGAAAGAGAAGGATGGTGTGTGTACCTGTTGTCAGGCCGTCCGTTGAGAGGGAAGAGGAGGCGCGGCGGCGCGGCGCGGCGGCGGTTGCACTATCGCTGCCAGACCTCCTCCGACTTGAAGCGCCCGACGCTTATCCTTCCACGAGAGTACGAGACGGAAGAGGCCTCTTTTTTTTTTACTTCTTTTTTTTTCTCTCTCCCTTAGGTGACACATGGCACGTATAGTATGGAATAGCAAGCTCCAACTCCTTCGATGGGAGAAGTTTTTTTTTTTCTTTCAAGAATTACACCGTACAGAGCAAGCAGAGGCTCACACGCACGCACACTCACACATATAAAGATACGTATGTAAACCTCACGTGTATAAGCACCTTTGAAAGACGGAGGCAGCAGATCCTGAGATTAAGCAAGTCAATCAAAAAAAAAAAAGGAGACCGGTAGCGTACACCCTCCCTCCGCGATCCAATTGCAACAACACAGATAGTCTACTGAATCTATTATTATTATTTACCACCTAAAAAGGGAGGTTTCGTGCACAGGTTACTTCGTGCGCGCGCGCCCCCAGCCTCTCCGCTCCTGGTCCTGCGGAGTCCGTCGTGCCTACGGCTCCCCATCCCTCAGTCTCAACGAGACGGAAGTAGAGTCCACGTCGGAGACGAGACCGACAGGGAAACGGAAGCGGAAGCGGAAGCGGAAGCGGAAGCAGAGTCCCCGTCGGGTTCCGCGCTGGCCACGCACGTCGCGCGGGCCGACTCCTCCCACCGCTGCGCGTCCACCACGTGAGGCTCTCCGTGGACGTGCTCAAGTGCGAGCTCTGGATGCGCATCTACGCCAGGGGGTGCTCGACGACCCTTTGATTCGCGCTCGTGCCGCTCACCGCCGTGGCAACGCCGCCAGGATCGTCGTGGGTGACTTCGAGCTCTCATCCACCGACCTCCTCCACTCGCCCGCGGGCATCGCTCGTCCTCCGCCCCGGGATCCCCGGCGACGATGCGTGCGCCCCGCCGGACCCTGCAGCCGGGCAATCCATCGCATAGGAGGTGGTCATCCTCGGCCCTGCGCCGCCCATTGACCTTACAGTGGAGCAAGAGAACGATGCCATGGCCGTGCAGTACCTGCCGTTCCTGCACACCGCGGACGGGGTGGCGGCGGCGGACTGCAAGATTAGCACGAGCCCGCGCGGGAAGAAGTCGGCGGCGGCGACGTCCTGGAACGGCAGCACCAGCAGAGCAGGCGATGGGATCCTCAAACCCAATTGGGTCGTCTCAACCACGCCTTCGTGCATGGCGGTGGACCTCAGTTATGTCAGGAAGCACGGTCCCAGCTATCCGGGCCGGTTTGGCCCTGATGATCGATCCCCTCTGGAAGTTGCTCGGGAAACCTGATTGAAATATGTCTATCGTTGCCGGCTCGACGCAGGCAGTGTTGCTGACAGCAGAAGCCATCGAGAAGAGCGAGGAAGTGTTCGGTTCTTGTGTTGCTGAGTGTGCCTCCGATGATGGCAGACAGGTAGTACGTAGTAGACGAGGCCGCACAAGCAGCAGTGGCTGATTTTGATATCAGAGTTGTGCTGTCTGTCACGCTTTTTGGAAGTCCAAGGTTCGGATTACTGCAACACTAACCTGAACTGTGGGAGCACGAGTATGAAAGTGCTTATCCAAGGAATTGTGCAACTGAACTCGCAACTGAACCTGGGTTTTGTAGCAATAACAAGCCTATAGAAGTAGTTGAGTTAACTGAAGCTGCAACAAAGAAGCAGAATTTGGTCTATGATGAATGATGAATCTGAGTTGTTGAAGGACAGCAAATCTGTTGGAGTGGACAAAATTTGATAGCCCCAGTGCGACGCACGGGCATATATCTAGTTCAGAATAAAAATCTGTAGAAGAGAAGTGAATCGACAGTAGATCAAAGAACACAGAGCAATCTCTAGAAGGTTCCAGAAACACAGATGGGTAAGGTAGCTTGAGGTAGGAGACAGAGTTGTGTCTCTGAATAATTCCTCGATGCCCATCTCAGCTGCTCCTCTAACTCCTCTTGCAGTCCTACAGGTAACAGCTACGCCACGGCCCACGGCACATATGATGGCCCTAGCAGCACAGGCCTCCAACCTCTGTTTTCCTACTCGTCCCCTGAACATCTTACTGCTCCAGAGCTCCACCCCAATTCCATGCTAATGCAGCCTAAATTCCTCTCCAATCTCCACCTATATCTTGTACCCGGTGTTTTGGGCACAACACACTACTATGCAGTTTAAGCCTGATAATAAGCTTAATATTTTTTGTATTAAAAATCCATTATTTGATATTCTAAAGATATCTCAGTTGCGACAAATTTGGACTGCTTGGCCACATCTTGTCAGTAACTTTATGTGATGTATGTACAAGCAGTCAAGCATGAGCCCAAAACTGCAGCTTGTTCATAGAAGAAAACATGGACCTGACAGAACTCCGGCTACATCTTATTCCATGTTTGCAAGAATGCAAATTGGGGATGCCAGTTTCGTGGTCTCATTTCATTCAAATTACATTGTACCGCATATGGAGAACCACAATGCATAGCAAGACCAGCTGAGAGATGAACTTTCAGAGGAAGTGGCTAGTTCAGGCAACCGAGCTGGGAGCAGCAAGTTCGGTGAGGTATGCTCTTCAAAGAGAAATTATGGACGCCTGCGGCAAGATTTGTACAAAGAGGTGCAAATGCATGTGTGGCGTGGATGTGACTGCTCTCCATGTCATGGGTTATTTTCTCCCTATATGTGCATCTTTCTTAGAAATTAGAACTGGTTGGCGAGTGCACCTGTAAGCATTAATTTTGATGTCAAAAAAGTGTTCACGCCTCAAATGGACAAATCACTAGGTCATAAGGGTGGCTTAGACCTAAGCCAAGCTAGCCCAAGAATATGAATAATACATCATTAGTAGTCCTATACATACCATGAATCAGTAGCTACTTATGTAAAACTCTAATATTCTAAGAGTAGTGTGGGCCAAAAAGCCTAAACTCCATCTGATATATCTGTAATTCTGTATACAAAAGAATGCAATACTACAACTAGTAATCAAATGTGTCATCAGGCGCCTTGGATTCTGATTTGCATATAGACCTGTTGATTTCTCTGAAAGAAGCTGGTGATATGTTGCAGCACAGGGACCAAACCAATCGGCAGAGTAGCTGAAGCTGCGACGTGAGCATGACTCAGGGTCTTGTCATGCCTAGTGCTCTCCTCGTCTCTTCTTTTCCTCAACTTTTCCAAGTCCATTGCACGGTTGTCATGGCTGTAGCGAGGATTCTCCATGGTACTCAGACCAAGTTCTATCTCCAAATCCTTACATTTTCTGTTGTAATCTTTGGAAGCGTGATCGGCTTTCCGCTTCTGTCGCTGCTCATCTTCTTGGCTCTTCTTGAATTCATGCACGACTTTAGAGAACTGGTCGATTGCTCTCAGCACATCATTCTTGGAGACCATCTCGATTGCTTGAAACCAATCATTTGAGATGATGAATACAGGTGGTGCGCCAAGCTTGCCTGGGGAGAAAGGAGGGGCCCCATCTGCTGTGACTTCCTCCTGCACCTCAGGGATCCATTTCTTCAACCATTCATTGAGCGCCTCAGCACAAGACCTTTGAGAGCTCATCCACTTGTTGAAGCAACGGTACCATTTCGTGAGCTCTCGTTCCAAATCCCGTGAGGCCTCTGAAGCAACACCAGATTCGCTTACAGTCATCGCCTTCAGCCGGTGAATTCTACTGTCCTGTATGGCTAATAGCTGCTTCTCATGGCATTCCAGAACGGCTTTCCACAACCTTCTGAACCTGTAAGAAATCATATGGATCAGATAAATTCAATCTTTTGAAGACTAGACAATTCAAGGGAGTATTCATACCTTTGGATGAGATCAACCAGTTGAGGGTAAAGCTCTTCATCTCGAATCTCCTGTATTTTTAACGAGAAGGCTTTAGCTGTACTCATGTTGATGCTGATCTTGGACTTCAGATGCCTTACAGACAACTGGACGGAGTCAATTGTACTTGATTCAGCGCCTCGTTCATCCATGGATTTCAGCCTTCTGTAATACTTCTCGTACTTCATCCGTAGCTTCTCTTCATCCTAGAACAACCACCTAAGATGTTCAACAGATATTTGGCAATAAATCAGACAAAATATGAAATAGCGCCTACATTTTCTTGTCCTATACACTAACACAACTACTTCAATTATAAGTTTGTCGCTGGAGCACAAGTGTGTACCTTTATTTCCTGATAGAGCTTCTTTTCCCAGAACCACAGCTTCTCCAGAGTTGATGAGAGGTGGCCAATACCATTGCTACGGCCAGCACCTGACGAAGCTGAAGTGCTTGCCTTGCTGCTTGATGCTCTTAACTTCGTGCCATGTGATTTCGGGAGGAAAGACGATGTCGACACAGTAAGGCCTAGCGGATCCATCAGTCTGGAAGAGATATCTGCAAAAGATGGAAATGAATGGTTTTACATCATTGCACTAGCACATATAACAGAAGCAACAAAGCTAAAATCAATTTCAAGCATGGTTGCACTGGAATAAAGCAATGCATTACCCACATCTAAGAACTCTTGGGGTGTCACGGGGAGGCATTTTCCCCACCTCCAGCAGCCTTGAGACATCTGTGCTGCAGTTTGCCGCCTCATCGAATAGCTCCTTGACCTCATCAATCGCCTCTCTGACCTCCCTCGTCCCATGATGCAATGGCGAGAATGGCTCGCTGCTCACCACCGACTGGATTGACTTGATATGGCTCTCCCCACCTCCTTCTGCTGCTCTGATGGATTGCTCTGCTTCGAAGGCCACACCTTTCTTCTTCCCACCGGTGCTGCTGCCATCAATGTCACTGCTAACTGTGCCCTTTAGGCTCACCGTGTTCTTTTTCCCCCCTTCTTTGCTTTTCGAGCTGGCATTGCTTGGCACGGAATCAAGCCCGGACACTGGTTTCCCTCCCTCGCCTTCGGCATCAGCAGCCGGCTCTGACCCCTTCCTCTGCAACTTGCCACCAGGAGGTGGTTCCGATCCCTTCCTCTGCAGCATGCCACCAGGAGAATCGCTGATTGAAGTGGCATCCCTCTGCAGCTTGCCCCCAGAAGAATCGCCCTTTGAGGTGGCATTCTTCTGCAGCTTGCTGTCACCAGAAAAATCGCCGTTCGAAGCGGCATTGTCTTGAATCGGTCCCTTCCCCTTGATGTCCTGATCAGAAACCCCGGAAGTCGATGGCTTGGATTTCTCCGCCTTCCTCTCTAGCTCGGCCTCGTCCTCAAGCTCCGGGATCCCCTCCATCTTCCTCAGCTCGGCGTAGTTGGGGCTGTTGGTTGGTAGATTCCCGCCAGCGTAGTCTTCCATGAACTGGTCGTACTGTGCGAACGGGTCCAAGAATTCCCACGGCGAGGCCTCCGCGGTCGGGGGTGAAGGCGGCGGCCCAGGATGCCTCCGCGCCGCCTCCGGGGTCTCTCCCGCAATTACCACGCCGTAGGGCCCGTACGGGTACGGAGGCCCGTAGCTGTAGCCGTAGCCATTTCCGTAGGCGTGGCCGTACCCGCCGCCGTAGCTGGGCTCGGCTGTGGTGTACTGGGTCTGGGCGTCGGGGTCCTCGTACACAACGGTAGGCACGGTGGACGATCTTCTCATGAAGTGGTGGTGGTACCTCGTGGACGTCGACGTCGACGCCTCCTCGCTCCCGCCGCCGCCACCTCCGTGTCTGGTGTCGTCAAGGTCATGGAGATAGAGGTCGTCGTCGGAGAGGGAGTGCGAGAGCGGCGAGACGGTGGACGAAGAGGACGACGGCGACGGCGGGACGCTGGCGGACGCGGTGGCCGCGGTGGCGACCGGCTTGGTGGGGGAAGGCGGGAGCGTGAGCACCGGCGAGGAGGACTCGGGCGTGGCGGGCGCGAGCGCGGACGCCGCGAAGCGCCGGAGCGCGTCGCCGACGGCGGCGAGGGAGCGGAAGTAGGCGGCGTGCGCGGCGGCGAGCGCGTACCGGCGGTCGGCCGCGGCGCGGATGAGCGCCACGCGCTCGCGGCACAGCGCAGCGGGGTCTCCTCCGGACGCGGACGCGCGGCGCGCCCTGGCCCGGGAGGTGGAGGAGGTGACCGCGGCGGCGAAGGCGTCGTGGGAGGTCGTGCAGCCCATTGCCGCGCGGGAGGGCGAAATCCTAGCTCCAGAGGCGGTGCAGGCGTACGGATACGGCGGGCTCCGGTGGTTCGTCGGCGTCCATTATATACAGGGTACGGACGACGGCAGGGCGCGCTGCGTGCGTCTCCGACTCGGGGACGGGGACGGGGACGGGGGGAAAGTATGGCGGCGTGCAGTGAGGCGGTGATGGAAAGCGGCGCCGGGATTGGGAAACCGCGTGAAGAGAGGCGCCGCGGCGCGGAAGGCGGGGCGTGATGAGATGGAGGCGCAGGCAGAGGCGGCGGAGACGAAAACGGAAGGAGTAGTTGTGCCTTTTGCCTTCGGTTTCGATGTCTTCTCTTTTAGCTCTTTCGCCCTCTACTTTCCTCTGATTTCCTATCTTAACCTTTGTGATTGCATTACATACCATTATACTCCGTAATAAAAATTGGAGTTCAATTAGAGCGTAATATGCTCCTCTTATCGTAGTTTTCATTTACTTTTTCAAATAACAGTACACCACGCTCACGTATATACATAGACAATCATAATATGGGAAATACTAGATATTATATTATTATAGATATTGAAATCGATTCATCACATCCTTTAAAATCGTAGCGATTTCGTGGTATTTTTTCAAGAAACTACTTATGGCATGCCTTTTTTATAGGAATATAATTGTGAAAACTATTGCTACTCCTTCCCCAAATAGATTAATTTCTAGAATGAATGCACACCAAACTATCTTAAGTTTGACTAACTTTATAGGAAAGAATAACATCTATGACATAAAATGAGCACATTATGAAAGTATATTCTATGACATATCTAATTGTACTAATTTGATGTCATAAATTTTGATGGTTTTTTTTTCTAGAAATTCATTCATATTTTAAAAGTTTGACTTAAGACAACTCTAAGAATCTATTTATTTAGGGACAGAGAGAATATATTCCCTACCAAAACCATGATGCGTATAATGTACATACTCCCACCGTCCCAAAATAAGTGTCGTTCTCACTTCCTGTATATAACTTTGACTAAATATTTACAAAAATATTAATATTTGTAGTGCATAATAATTAGTATTATTAGATAGATCGTTAAATCTATTTTTATGATAAACTTATTCGAAGATACGAATGTTACTTATATTTTCTATAAATGTAATCAAACTTAAGAAAATTTGATCAACGCGAATACCATAGGGACACTCATTTTGGTACGGGAAGAGTATTTTATAACGATGGTGGTTATTATACATAAAGTTCATAGCACAAGGTAGTAGCACGTGGTTCTGGTGTGTAGCCGTAGATGTAATGAGCCAAGTGACAAGGTATAGCCGAGTGTATGCAATCTTCGCAATATTAGACAGCACAATCACTATAGTTCTAACATTGACCATAAATCCTAGAATGGTCTATCCAACGTGCCACCTAGCTAGCTTTGTGCCTCTGTCCATAGGCTCTTACTTTATGGGAGCCACATCACATCACACCTTGCGTTGGGAAATTTCTCCTATATACATAAGTATACTTGGCAAAATATGTAGTGCGAATATACAAACTTTTTCAAAAAAAAAACATACTTCTGTCTTTTGAAAGTTTTACAAACTTTTAAAAAAAAAACATACTTCTGTCTTTTGAAAGTTTTTGAAACGGTGCATATCGATATATATACTTTGTTGCAAAAGTTAAGATTCAAACTCAATATAGAAAAAAAATCATACAAAAATAACAAAATCTAGGTGCATGTGCAATACAAGTCAAACACCAGTGTCAGTTTTGTTATGTTTGCATGGTTTTTTTCTAGACTTTGAATATCTATACTTTTGCAGCAGTGTACGTACGTATTTGGATGTCATTTCAAACTTCTTGAAACGACGAAAGTATACTATTTAAAATACCTTTAGATTTACACTGCATATTTTGTCTATACTTTATTTGGTACATAGAAGGGAGAGATTGTATGAGCAGACAACACACCGTCATGCATGCACAAAACGGATCGAACGGAACGGGAGGAGGAGGAGGAGGAGGAGGAGGAGGAGGAGGAGCTCGCATGCGTATGCGGCATGGCATGCAGGCGGGGAATTCGACGGAGACCACAGTCCACAGGCCATGAGCCATGGCATGGATCACCGCAACGCCAATGCGTCCTGGTCTCCTGGATCACCAGCTGGCATGGCAATGGGCAATGGCAGTCCCCCTCCCCCTGCAGAAACAGAGTCGCCGCAACGAAGAGGGGTCATCAAATTCAAAAGCCATGGAGACTGGAGAGAAACAGAAACGCCGTGGTTTAATTTTGGCATAATTTGACAGCCTAGCAGCACAGCACCCTGGACCTATTAAAATAGGACTATGGCTCTTACTAAAAATAGCACTAACTCTCTCTTTTTTACTAAAATAGCACTAGCTCTAACTCCTCTACTTTATGCTGTCTAAAAAGTGGTTTTTCTTAAACATGAATGCTAAAGAACAACCGAGTGTTTTACTTGGATTTCACACGCGATTTTGTAGCCGCTAGATCTGAGCGCGGAGGAGGGGCACGGACGGCCGGATCTCCCCTTGCCGCTGCTGCCTTCTTCTTCCTCCCCCGCACCCGCGCCCGCCGTCTTCTTCCCAAGCTCCGGCGCGGCGGCTAGGGTTCCGGCGAGCTCTCCTCCTCTTTCTTCTCCAACTCCGGCGGGGATAGAAGGGCCCGGACGGGGGACGCGGGTAGGCCACGCGGTGGGGATGGTGGTCGGGCGATTTTAGGGGAGCTAGCGGTGGTAGCGGCGGCCGGGCCAGGTCGGGGCGAGGGAGGCTCGCCGGAGCTGGAGAAGATGGCGGCGGTGGGGGAGGGAAAGGAGGCGGCCGCGCCGTGGGCGCTAGTGTTCGTCGGAGCTCCGACGCGCGAGAGCTTCGGAGAACCCTAGCGCCCGCGGTGGGGCGGTGGTCAGCGGCGGGGACGAGGAGGAGGAGAAGGGCGGGGTGCACGACAGTGAGGGAGGGAGTGGCGGAGGAGGGGTGCTGACGACCGGATCCGCGAGGAGGAGGAGGAGGAGGAGGAGGAGGAGGAGGATGCCTGCCCGATCAGCCATGGCCGACGCCGGAGAGCTCGGTGCGGGTGGGATGGGCGGGCGCAGGGAGGCGGACGTGTGGCGAAGGAGTCGAGTATGGGAGAGGGGAGAAACGCTTGGTTTATGTATAGACAAGCTCTTCTTAAAACAACGGGAACTAAGGAGCAGGTTGAGCCACATTCTTAAAACAACTTCGGGGCTTTCTTGTGTCCCGATCGTATGTCACGTTGAGCTGTTTGGCGGGACTTCGCTCTAAGTCAAGAAAAAAATGAAGCTAAAACCATTTAAAAAAATTGTACTTTTTCAAGATGCCTTAAGGCGTATTTTTTCAGTCAACGAACAGTATTTTTCTCTCACAACAAATCAGGCAACAGGACATTCAGTCATGGCTTATCAGCCAAGCGAACAGGGCATCTGTCAAAGACACTCTTAGTATGTGCTTCACAAGGGAAAGACGGTTTCAGCTCTTTTGTTTGGGGTGCTCAAAACCTGCTCTTGATCAGGTCGTTCGGCGGAACCCGAGCAAAATCAAACAAACCCTTATAACAAATTTACTACTCTAGACAAAATTCGTGCTCTACACGGCTGGCCTGCAGCTGCAGCTCTATGCACTTCATGCATGTGTCAATTTCAGAGCAAAAAGAACCATGGCCATGCTTAGTTACCCCAATTTTCTGAATTTGACACTATGCAAAAAGAAGATTCCTCATCACATCAAACTTGCAGTACATGCATGAAGTACTAAATATAGACAAAATCAAAAACTAATTACACAGTTTGATTGTACTTTATGAGACGAACATTTTAAACCTAATTAGTCAATGTTTGAATAATTATTACCAAATACAAACGAAATGCTACTGTACGCTACAGTGCAACTGCATTTCAGGCGGCGCCAACTCTGGCCTGAACTAAACGCGGCCCATGCATGACACATGCAATGCAAGTCAAAAAGTACTACATGGTGCTAGTAGTAGCAGCAGCAGATAGCTGGAATGCATGCAAAGTCCACACGAAGCGCGTAAAAAAAAGGAAGGAAAAGTAAGGCCTGGTTTAGTTTCCAACCAAATTTTCAAAAAGTGCTACAATAGCTATCATATCAAATCTTGCGATATATGCATGAAACATTAAATATAGATGAAAAAAAACTAATTGCACAGTTTGGTTGGAAATTGCGAGACGAACGTTTTGAGCCTAATTAGTCCATGATTGAACACTAATTGTCAAATAAAAACAAAAATGCTACGGTAGCCAAATTTTCAAAATTCACGAACTAAACACAACCTTAGCAGTCAGCACGAAGGAAAAAAAGGCAGCACATGACAGATCCATCCATTTCCATCGGTGAAAAATGATGAAGAGCACAGCACGATCGTGGTTGCTGCCACAAACGATTTTGAGTTGACGCCCAAAGTGGAGTCCTTGCAACTTGCGTGCACATTGCATTGTTCCTTTCTTTTTTTTCTTTTTTTTTTTGATTGCCTCAACTGAGTGAGAAGTGACTCCGAGATAAATGGAATCTCTCCATGTGCTTGCGTTGCCATTTCGCCTCCTCTCTTTGTTTTGTTTGGTTCATTATTTCAGTGCCTCGTGGACGTTGAACCTGACATCAGTTGGAGATGGGTTGCATTGGGTGGTTATATTAGCATTGGTTTAAATTATTTGATTTGAGTGACGACAACTGGAGCCGTTATATCGATTATCGAACAAGGATTAGTTCAATTGTACTATCCTCCTGCCCAGCCATTTTTATTTAGAGATGTGCTTGAATATATTTTAGCTTGATGACCGAGTAATTAAACTAATTTAATTTGGCTGGCTGCCGTACTGATATGCATACCATATACTCCGTACTTATATAGTAGTACTAGTGTACTACTCTACTTGTATAAGGTTATTAATAATATAAATAATGCGCTGGTAATGCGACATGAAAATTTGGGTACCAATCCGTGTTTCTCAGCATCACAAGCTTGATACAGAAAGTGCCAACTTCTTTTGCCACGAAACGACGACGAAGGAAGGCGTTGCCGATCACGTGGGAGCGAAAAGGAAATTATGCGCCTCGTGGCGTGAGTTTCTCGATGGTTTGATTTCAGATGGACTAGAATAACTTTCTAAGGGCGAGGGGTGGAGCGAGGAGAGTGTGCTTGTCTCGTGGTTGCAACAAAAAAATATTCGTACATATATGATGGAAATTAATTATAACCATTGTTTTTTCAATATATTTCGACGTGGGTGTGACCGCAAACAAGACTATCTATACCATGCTAACGGCTTTTTGTTTGTTACATACTGGAAGTATGTCTTGTTCATACAGTATTAGTGTTGGATCAAAATGTCTAGCCAACCGTCTAGGTTTAGGACATCAACCAACCACCCCCAAAATTAAAGGTGAGACAAGACAGGCGACGGCAGCCTAAGTATATAGTTAAACTTGTTGTGCACAATAAGGTGTGAAGGAAACAAGGTTCCAGCTTGGGGCCAGTTTGGTTCGCGAAAAATTTGGCAAAATGCTACTGTAGCGTTTTGTTGTTATTTGGTAATTAGTGTCCAATCATAGTCTAATTAGGCTTAAAAGATTCGTCTCGTGGATTTCGTCTAAACTGTGTAATTAGTTTGATTTTTTTATTTATATTTAATGCTTCATGCATACGTCTAAAGATTCGATGTGATGAAAAATCTTAAAAAATTTGATGTTTTGGAAAGGAACTAAATAGGGCCTTGGAGGACATATGGATGCATGGGATCACCTAAATAAATTTAATGCCTTGTGAAAATAGCTTTCGCACGAGTGGTGTTTTTGTCACCATCAAAGAGTGGACGTTCGATGGTCGACCGAATTTCTGATCTTCAACGCGCCGGTTACGTCTGCAGCTAGCATAACGCGGTAGGGGTTGAAAGTTGAAACAAGGCTATAGCATGGCCGAGGAGCTTTTACACGTTTACTGGTGTTTAGATTCAGTGACTAAAATTTAGAAGATGTTACGTGAGGGTGTCGCATAGGATGTTCGGATACTAATAAAAAAATAAATTACATAATCCGTCAGTACTCAACGAGAAGAATTTATTAAGCCTAATTAATCCATTATTAACACATGTTTACTGTAGTGCCACATTGTCAAATCATGGACTAATTAGGTTTAAAAGATTCTTCTCGCAAATTAGTCGTAAAATGTGCAATTAGTTTTGTAATTAGTCTATATTTAATGCTTTATATATGTGTCAAATATTCGATAGAACAGCGACAAAAGTTTAGGAGGAGGAATTTAACACCCCCTAATTTACACGCGTTTAGCTAGTTTGCTGCTGCTGCGCTGGTGTCTGCTGTGGTACTGGTAGGTAAACCACCAGGAAGAAAATAACCGAAAGGCATGGCAAAAAAGCACAAAAAAAAGCCGGCAAAGGCAAAGGCAAAGGCATGCAGCTATCGTCATGCATTTCCGATTTCTTCTTTCGTCCGACCCCATGCAGCCTCTGTACGTCCTCGTCGCTATGTTTACTGAATCTCATCGGCCCGCCGCTTTTGCCATAATATAATAATCAAAATGCAAGATGCAAAAAGTGATTTTTTATAGAAAAAAAGGGGGCGATCCCACGTCGCATTTGCCCCCATTTTGTCTGTGGTGGGCCTACGCGGTACGAGGAGGGTACCTAGGGCGTGAGCCCGTCAGTCGTGATCTCAGCCCCGATTTAAACTTTAGCAATACTTTTCAACGAACGAACAGTATTTTTTCTTCACAGTAAATTAGCATAAGCTAAATTTTAGCAAAACAAATGTGACCTCAACTAGTAATCCCTTCGTCTTCCACTAAAAAAGGGTAATCCCTTTGTCTAAAAAAACTTAATGTTTTATGATTCAAAGATTAT
Source organism: Miscanthus floridulus (assembly GCF_019320115.1). NCBI lineage: Eukaryota > Viridiplantae > Streptophyta > Magnoliopsida > Poales > Poaceae > Miscanthus > Miscanthus floridulus. The sequence continues at coordinate 148,840,656 of NC_089584.1, forward strand.
CTCAGAAAAACTAGCGTTATCAGTTTGAAATTGTGGGACGTATGCATATCTCCTTGCATAAAATGTTATTAAAAGTTCATAAATACTTTATTTTAAATAAAAAAGATAAAGCTCGTGCCAATCTTTTCTACAAATGTTATCTACCTATTTGTGATCTATAATAGTAATTTATTTATGTTCCCTATTAATTTATTGCTCATAGTCATGATCATTATTTATTTAAAATAAATAAGAGCCAAATAAATATAAAAAGCACCAATATATATACATAACCATTTTAGAATCCGAAAGTCATCGGTGCAGAGCTTCCACTTCGTGTTATAATGATGATGATGCTGTAATTCGTAGTAGTGTTCGCTCACACAGAATTTTTTACAATTTAGCTCTTTTTTTAAAGTTTCTCACAAATAGACCACTGGCGGAAAGAATTTAGAAAATGGACCCTTAGCTCGGCGCCATTGATGCTGGCGCCGAGCTAACACGTCTCGGCGCCAGAGTCCCTGGCACCGAGGTCCTAGGCTCGGTGGATGACATGGCAGGGATCTCAGCGCCAGTCACTCTGGCACCGAGCTCGACGCCGTAGATCTTAGCGCCGAGCTCGGTGCCTACCTATGGGCCCCGCGCCTCTCTTCCTCTCTTCCTCTCCCTCTCTCGCCCTAGCAGAGCCGAGCCGAGGTTCGTCGCCGCCGCCGCCGTCCGCACCCGCGCCCACGCCACCGCCGCGCCAGCGCCCGAGCCTGCGCCGCGCCACCGTGCCCGCGCCACCACGGCTGCCCCGAGGCCGCCTAGCGCCACCACGGCCGCCCCGAGGCCGCCCCGCACCACGCCGTCGTCGCTGCGCCGTGACCATCGCCCCTCCGCCCACGCCCCGGTCCCCTCGTCGGTTCCTGCTCCCACGCCGCGCCCTCTCCTCGTCTTGGCCTCGCCCCGCCTTGCCACCCTCCACCGTCGGCCTCAGTTGTGGCCGCCGTGCCTCCCGCGCCCGTCGAGCCGGACTCGCCGCGCGGAGCCCCGGGCATCCCGCGCCCGCCGCGCGCCACCGCTGTCGTCGGTCGCGCCACCGCTGACCCCGCCACCTACAGCGACCGGTCGTGCCACCGCCGGCCTGGATAGCCGGCTTGACCCACGCCCATCGTCCGTTGTGACTCCATCGACGTCCGTGGATCAGTCATTGGAAAGATAAAAATTATGAATATGCAATGTACCTACTTAGTTGGTATTTGTTGTTTACTAGTTAATGTGATGACTCAAGTAGTTGATTTAGTTAGTGATCTAGTGAGATATATATGTAGATAGATAGAAATATAGATACATAGATACATAGATATAGTTAGATAGCTACTTAGATATGTAGTTACGTATTTAGTTAACTAAATATGATCTAGCTATTTAGTGAGTACACTGTATATATATACGTAGTTATTATCTTATTTACTTAGTTTGTAGTTAGAAAGTACTTGTTATGTACTATCTATCGTTTAATTTGGACTAAAGGACATGTGTTTTGTTACGTGTTTGAACTAGATGGACAACCTAGTGACCATATATCATAGAGGCACCGTTGAAAGCGATCGTTATGGATATGTTGAGTTTGTTGACATGCAAAGCGTGCCTGTGCTATTTAATGATAGGCCTTCATTTAGTGAGATGGTTGCAAGAGCTCGAGAGGAGCTTCATTGCCTTGGAGATGATGGCATTGTAGTTGATGGTGTACTGCACCTAGGTTGTCCTCCCAACATCTTCAGGCGAATGATCTCAATTGGTTGTGTGGAATAGTGGGAGAACTATGTGAGATTAGCTATGAAGAGCCAGCTGCAATGTTTGAATGTGATTGTACGTCGGGTGTTATTTGATCCCATCCCTCATGGGTTTACCCTAGCAATGGATCAGCAGGCACACATCGACCCTCTTGTTCTTAAACCTTATCTGTTTGTAGAGATTGTACCTACGGTTCTCGATGCTCAATCTGCCCCAAATGCGGTAGTTGGAGATGGTTGTCAGACTCATGTTTCTATGGCAGATCCTCCTTATAAGATTCCTTTGACATAGAATCATCCGAGTAAGTGTCTTAACCACATGGTTTTTGGGAGCTTACCCCATTTCTTACATATATTTCTTTCATTCTTTCCTCATTTCTCTACTTATCTTGCAGGAGACATTCCTGAGAATGTGGATGTGCCCCCTGTTGCTGCGCAAGTGAACTTTGGAGATGGATTCCGTGGCTCCAATAGTGTTGAAATTATGCATGAATCGGAGCCATATGAGATGGCTAGGGCTCTTGATTCTGATGATGATCGCCCTATTGGAGAGCTGACGAAGAGTGATGTTGAGATGATGAGGCATATCTTTCCCGGCCACCGTGATCCTAGAGTTCATGAGTTTAGCGATCTTGCTCATTTCGATCAGACGTTTGTAGAAGGACATAATGATGAGCTCCTAGAAGCTCCCGAGGCCAGTCCTAACATGGTAATTAAGAATGGGAGGGTGTTCAATGACCTCCCTGCTTTAAAGAGGTGGTTGCAGGCTTTTGCAGTGATACGAAAGAAACCTTACAAGGTATTGCATTCATATGCGGAGCGCCGTTACACAGTTGTGTGTGACAGGAAACGCTGCCCATGGAGGGTTTGTACAAAGAAGCAATAGGTAACCGAAAAATAGAAGATCATAAAAGTTGTTGGGCACACAATTGCGCTGACCATGAGCTGACACTGAGGCATCGACAGTTGACATCTACCCTCATTGCCAAGCGGTTGATGGGAATTTTGCAGGGAGAACCCAACATGAAGGTAAGGACAATTATCAGGATCGTTGAGGCGTTGTATGGAGGTTATGTGATAACTTATGGTAAAGCATGGAGGGCTAAGCAGCGAGCGTGGATGATGATATATGGGGACTGGGAGGATGGGTATGAGCAACTGCTAGTTCTTTTCAATGCAATCAAAGTGGTGAATCCAGGCATGCATTATGAGTACATCCCAAAACTAAATGCATGGAAGGATGGGAGGCAGATATTCTTCCATGCTTTCTGGTGCTTCCCTCAGTGTGTCGAGGCCTTTAGGCAGTGTCGTCCCATCTTCTCCATTGATGGTACGTTCTTGATTGGCAAATACCTGGGCACACTTCTTATAGCCATATCCTGTGACGCGAACAACAAGTTGGTTCCTTTGGCATTTGCTTTGGTTGAGAAGGAGAACAATGACAGTTGGGGATGGTTCTTAAGGCTAGTCTGGATACACGTGGTTGGGCCTGACAGGGAGGTTGGCGTCATATCTGATAGGCATCAGGGCATACTTAATGCCGTGCGAGAGCAGATAGAGGGGTATGCACCTTTGCACCATCGTTGGTGTACTCGGCACCTTGCCGAGAATCTACTCCAGAAGGATGGTGCCAAGGGTAACTTTGATCTGTTCCAGGAGGCTGCTCGACAGCTTGAGGATAAGTACTTTAAGGAAAAGTTGGAGCAGATCAGAACCGCATCAAATGCAGAAGGTAGACAATGGCTCATAGGTTTGATGATGGATATGGAAAAATGGACGAGAGCTTATGACACTGGTGGATGGAGGTACGAGTTTCAGTGTAGCAACATGGCAGAGTCATTCAATAAGTTGCTATTGATTATATGTGGTATGCCAATGAATGCAATCATTCAATTCACCTTCTATAAGCTTGTTGCCTGGTTCAACGATAGACACGCCCATGCATTGTAGTTGTGGAGTGATGGAGAGATATGGGCTCCGAAACCAAAGGCACACCTAGAGAAGGCAAGAGAAAGGGCTGGCACACATGAGGTTACATGCTTTGACCATGCCATAGGGACTTATCAGGTCGAGCATAGGGGCGGTACAACGTCCGACGGTGAGGTCCAAGAGTCGAGGATATATGTGGTTGTCCTCCAAGATTTCAATTGTACTTGTGGTAAACTAAGGCAGTACCACTTTCTATATTCTCATTTGGTGGCAGCAGCTAGGCATCATAACTATAATATCAAGAGGAGGATACCTCACGAGTTCAGTGTCGACACGCTTGTGCACACATGGAGCCTCCACTTTATGCCTTTCCGGGACCCTAGAGAGTGGCCTCCATATGATAGGCCGAAGTACATTGCGGATCTAGCTTACCGTTGGAACAAGTGTGGATCAAGGTAGAGGACGAGGCACAGGATGGTTATGGATCAGACACCTGGAAGAACGAGGCGTGGGAGGGGAACTCCATTTGTTACTGACCCCGAGCAGTACGAGTACGGCAAGTGCAGTAGACTTGGCCACAATTCACAAAGTTGCCATTGGCAGATTAGTGAGGTGCGACTATTGGTTCATTTTATTATTTTATATTTGTCGTCTTCATTTAAATAATTATGCATGTCTCTTTTTATGCTTTTATTTGTGTCAATTACTTATATATTTCTAAGTTCATGTTTCATTGTATATTGAAATTCTAATTCATTCACTTTTTTGTAGGATAGAGCAATTCCACCTGCTCGACCTGACGTACGAGGCGACCCACCGAGGACATCTCATAGCGCTGGGGCTGGTAATAATCTATAAGTTTTGTTCAAAATTTAGTGAGCGTACATGTGTTCGTGAAGTAACAGGAGACTATGTTTTATTCGATGCAAGACCTTCCGCTCCTTCGTCCTAGAACCCACAGTGGGTTCTTGGACATGCGGTACAACGATAGGTACACTCCTTTCTTGTAAAGAGCTAGCCTAGATGTCATCTCTTTTTAGGTTCATCGTGGGTTGCCCAAGTTCAGCTCAGCGGCCATAACTGCGTTGGTTGACAGGTATTAAATTAAATCATTACCTCCATTCATGGCCATTTGTTCATGCAATTGACTTTTTGACAATTAATATTGCTTTGTCTTAAATATAGGTGGCGGCCAAAGACTCACAGCTTCCACCTACCTTTCGGGGAGATGATAGTCACGCTCTAGGACTGTTAGAAGATGCTAGGCCTAAGGATTCACGGCAACCCAGTCACCGCACAGTGCAGGTCAGAGGGCTAGAGAGCACGAGTGGAGGCTTTCCTTGGGCGTGAGCTTGGCGAGCAAGTGGCTCGCACTTCTGGAGTTCCCATCTCCTAGCTACGAGAAGAGTTCGCACAGTGCCTCGAGGAGGCAGATGAGGAGACAGTTGGGTAGTACTATAGGGCATGGATCCTACACCTGTTTGCCTGCGTTCTCTTCCCCGACGCCATGGGTGACAGTGCATCCTAGATGTGGATCCACTGCCTCAATGACTAGGACCAGGCGGGTCACTACAGCTGGGGCTCTGCAGTCTTGTGTTTTCTATACTGGTAGTTGTGCGAGGGGTGTCATTGGTCTTCATCCAACCCATCACTTGGTGGATGCGTATACCTATTACAGCTGTGGATGTGGGCTCATCTTCCAGTTAGCCATCCTGAGGTTCTGGCTCATCGTGAGTGGTTCCAAGGTCAACCTCCAAGACGGCAGCCGATCGTGGTTACAAGCACAACTCCACTCTATCTCCACCATCCATCTTATGATTGTTTGATCCAAGGGCTTAGGTGAATAGGCATATGGATCGCTGATGTGGCACACTGAGAGGCCTCCATTCCTCCTCTCAACCTATAAATAACCACTCACTCCCTCTCATTCACACACACAACAAGGAAGAAGAACACTCCTCAGCATTTTCTTTCGTTGCAGTACCAATGTCTAGAGGGTCGTCCAGAGAGAGAGAAAAGGGGAAGAGAACTACCTGGGGGTGGGAGGGTCCTCTTAGTCCCAATTTCTTTAAGGAAGCTCTTTATGAGAGGTTCCCAGTTGAGAGCAAAAGTGATTTCACCAAAAAGACACCACTAAGAGGATACGATGAAAGAAAAGAAGAGTGGCCAAAATGCATGCATGGTGAGGACTGCCTAGTGCAGATGTTTGCCGAGGGAAAAGGTGGAGGTCATTGTTTCTTCAAATACCCATGAGCGTGGATAATTGCTATTACTATTTATTTTTTCAATATGTTTCTCTTGTATATAACGTATACGACATACTTATTGTAGTCTTCCTTGGTCGAAGAAAACTATGAGTTCAGTAGGTGGGTCGATCCTTGACCTATTTATCCGTATGCGGAGTACATCTACTACCTACAGGACCGTATCTTCGATCTAGAATAGCAACGGTTACAAGGACAACAACAACAATGATGCCTATTCACAGGAGGCACTCTACAATGATCCATATTGCACCTGCCCTAACCACAAGAACAAGAGGCCTCCCCCGTCACCCCCGCCACCACCACCAACAACAACGGGAGGCTACTATGGAGAAGGTGCAACACAATTTGCTATGTGGCCACACTACTAGGATGACTTTATCTTTTTCACATACCACATCTATGTGTTTGTTGTTTGGTTTAATTACCTAAGGCATGTTAGGTTTAGTCGAAGGAAACTCTATACCTAGGTTCAGTACATGTAGTCACATGCCATTTCATGTGTTTCGTGTGTTGATTTATATAATGACGTACGTCGTTAGTTTTTTTTGCAGCACGTGTTCACATTTCAATACGTCTGTATCATTAAGCGGAATATTAAGACCATAAATAATGAAAACAACAACATAATGAAAAGTTCAATACTATGCCATATTACACAACATATTAATTACTAGAAGTATGCGCCAATAGTAGACATATGGGCAAATGCACTTCCAAATCCTCAATCTGAAACGTATTGAGTAAGCAACTCATCATCCGAATACCAGTCCTCTACCACAACCCTGTTATTGTGGCTAGGCTCACCTGCGTTGCTCTGACCTACCTGTCGCCTGTAGTAAGCGGCCTCCACTTCATCTACGGCCGCTGCGGCCTGAGTGAAGAACACATCGTCATCCTCCTCCGCTTGTAAGCCTACCTCTGCTAGAGCGATGAGCTTGCTCAGTCTGCTAGTGTCGTCCTCAGCCTCCTTCGCCTGCATGCCTGCCTCTGCTAGAGCGATAAGCTTGCTTAGTCTGCCAGTGTCGTCCTTAGCCTCCTACGCCTATATGCCTGCCTTTGCTAGAGCAATGAGCTCACTCAGTCTGCCAGTGTCATCCTCATCCTCGTCCCCCTCATCAGACAACACAATCGGTGATTGAACGGTGCGACCAGCTCGTGATCTATGCTCATCTAACTTCTTCTCCTCATACCTTGTACGAGCCACCTCTGTGGCATGTTCCTCGCTGCAACCAATCCCTTCATGTATAAAATGCAATCAGTTAGCAACGCGATTATATTACATTTAAAATCAGGCAACGAAAAAAAGGCTTTCAAGCACTCACTGACACATAATGTAGCAACATGCTCGTTCAAGACCTGCATCTGTACTCTTGTCTCCTCCCTTGCCTCATTCCTTGCCCTCTCCTCCTCTAACGTCATCCGCCTCTCCAATCCGCATTTGTTAAGCCCAACATCGATCGGGTTACAAATACCGCGCTGTCTAGCAAACTCACGCATCTTTTCTTTATGATGTTTAATGAATAGGTTGACGTAGTCAGGTCCATATCCCATCTTTCATGCAACTAGTTGCCTCTTCTTCAATTCATCCAAGAACTTAGCTTGATCATCATAACATTCCCACCTGCATTTCCTAGTGCTCTGTTAAAAAAATATTATATTATATATGTCTTAGCAAAAGAAACAAAATACGATTTCATATTTACCACAAAAATAACGAACCTCATCATACTCAATCATATGGCCACAATAATGGTCTATTCCAAGCTTCGAAGGGATTAGGCCATAGTTGGATTTAACACCATATTCGCACATGACAGGAGGTGTTTTATAGATTACCCTTTCTTTCTTCTTTTTCTTAACCCTCCATGGTTCTTCTGGCCATTGGTTCTTAGGACCATACAACCACTCCTTGAAATGACACTTCGCCATTGAAAACACCTAAATAATGAGACATTAGTACATGAACACATATAGCTCAAGATTTGAACACATACACTTTGCACTTGCTTCATGCTTGTTTGGACATACAAACTCCAATGTATTCTCAGGGTTTATCATAGCTTGATCTCCGCAATCGCACAGAGGAGGTTCCTCAAGTCATCTAACTACGGCTAGGTGCTTCTCCTTAGCCGTCATTAGCGGAGGGTTAGGAGGGTGGAACCCACCGCTTGAAGTGCTCACGTGGATGTCTCCCTCTAAACCAATCATCGAAAAGAAGGTACCTATAATCAAACTTGTCTGCATCGTTGATCCACTAAAAGAACCTATCATGGTCCTACACAACGAGATTCCAACAAGATATTAGTAGCATACTTACACAAATAAAGAAAAAGGATAGTGAAAATAATTTCTTACATTAAAACGATTGCATGTGTAGAAGCAACACGCCGCTGTGTCCGGATGTTTCGATTGAAAAACATGGGCCGGAAAACCACAGTCACAGTTAGGGACAGGGAGGTCAGGAGGAACGGGGGCATCTTTGCTAGACGCGTCGGGGTATAATTCTCGAGGACGACCCCGTTTTCGCCAAAACTCCTCCCGAAACATTTCTTGCATCTAACAAAACAGATGTAATTTAACAAACATAAATCAAAACATCATAAATAAATGTCAATGAGAACCATAACTATAATACAACCAATTTCGTTCTAAGAACCGAAAGCAGTTAACATTAAACCCTAAACCTAGGATTTCCTATTTGATGGACAACAATGAACTCATAACATAACTACATGCGCCTAGGTTTGCTAGCATTTTTCACACCTTGGCATCATCCTACGGTTGTATAATACATATATTGAGGGATACAATAAAACCCTAAGTGATGACGATTATTACGTTCAAAAATCCGACTAATATATACCGAATCGATGCGAAAAAACTAGGAGGGGAGCGAAGATACCTTGTTTTCGAAGATCTACGAATCAAATCAAGGTTTTCAAGGTCTAATATGCCGATTCGTGAGGTAGGGTAAAGTGGGGAGAGAAAAAAACCCGAAAAGGAGGAGAAAGAAGAGGAAGAACGCTCGGGCAGAAAGGTTGGGCCGATGTTAAATGGCAAGGATCTCGGCACCAGTCACTACGGCGCCGAGTTCGGCGCCAGAGTGACTGACGCCGAGATCCCTGCCATGTCATCCACCGAGCCCAGGACACGTGTTAGCTCAGCGCCAGCATCAATGACGCCGAGCTAAGGGTCAATTTTATGAATTCTTTTCGCCAGGGGTCTATTTATGAGAATTTTTTTTAAAAAAAGAGCTAAATTGTAAAAATTCGGTCGCTCACACGCGACGGGTGTGCGTCCCGTGTGTGGTACACGTGCGTCGACGTAGCAATTCGTGTACGTACGTGTGGGCAATAACTGCGCATGCGCGCGTACGGGACGACTACGGTCTGTACGCACTTACTCAATACATATATAGTACGTACAACTAATAATATTTTTTAGATGTGATTGGCCAAAATGTAAGATCACTTCGTCTGCCCGGAAACTGATGTAGATTGTTTTTATATAAGTTTTGTATATAATAGGAGACGGACGCACGTATGCAATGATCTCAACAATTAATCAGACCAAGGTTTAAATAATATAATGTAGATAGAGTGAACACTAATAAGGGCAGTCTTAACCTTGAAACTTTTTTTTAAAGGCGGCAAGAGCTTTGCTGTATTTTATTAGACGATAAACCCAAAAACTATTTATGAGTTAATTTCTGTACTTATCAAGTCACGCAGACACTACATATAAAAATTGTATTATCAATGGATGATTTCTTCAAAATAAATTTTGTCCAAACACACATCATCTCTCTTCTATCATGTACCTATCAAATTTCTTTAAGTTTTGGTTCTCATATAGACATAGTCTCTTGTTTAAGAAACCATTTTGTCACTTTTCTTCCTTAATTACAGTGCTGCATTAATCGGCATCCTGAATATAGAAACCATTCATTTTTGGGTTAGGAGAGCCACGACTAGCGAACAACAGAACAACAGAAACATCATCATCATCATCATGTAATTAATAATGATTCAAATGCACGATGAGCTAGCGACCGTGCATGATATAATTGCATGCGTAAACATCACTCGATCCTTCCAAGATTATACTACTACGTAATCAGAACGTACGAATCAATTGCAAGAGCACCCCTGAAGCGTCGCAACCAAGCTGAACACATATATAGTCCAATTTGGCAAAAAATAAAATAAAAATAAAGCTATAATTCTGCATGCCAATTGGACGGCATGTACGACGGCATTTTATCCAATTGTATTTGTATTTCCTATCCTGAATCCTGTTGGTCATGAGTTGTTTGCCACTACTACATTAAGGCCCTGTTTAGTTCCATTCTAAAATGCCAATTTTTTTAAGATTCTTCGTCACATCGAATCTTTAGACGCATACATAAAGCATTAAATATAAATAAAAAATAAAACTAATTACACAGTTTAGATAAAATTCACGAGACATGTCTTTTAAGCCTAATTAGACTATGATTGGACACTAATTACCAAATAACAACGAAAGTGTTACAGTTGCATTTCGTCAAAAAATTTGCCATCTAAACGGTACATAATATATACCTCATCAAGGGATCGATCAGACTGACCGATCATCATATACCTGGCCCATAGATGATGGATACTCTCCACTTTAGATATGAGCTAGGGATAATATAATTTGCACGTACGCTCTGCATGCTGGATATGGTCAAATAAACGATCGGATCCGACACCATCATCTAACCCATGTCATCTGTCCAATAAATCGATCAGCCCATGCATGATTGCATTTATATGTATACCACTCCATATGTATGGTATGAGAAAAGATGCAATTCTACTATAGCGTTTAGTTATACTAGAATTGCATGCATCATTTTCTGAGGGAGTATATATGTTGGATATAATATGTGCTTGGCCTATATATTATTTCATAAATCAAATAAAACTCTATGGTACGTAACATTGAGCGTTGTATGGTTTAATATCATACGGGATTTTGACTGAACATTGACTCAGCTTATATAGTTGAAAATTATTCATCTTAATTGAGAAGTTGAGAAAAAGACATAGGCGTGCCACGCGCGCGCGCCGCCGCCGGCGGCGGCCAGGCCATAGCCGTGGCGAGGCAGCCCGGCATGGCCAGTCTTTTGCCACTTAATCCACATAATCACAGGAGTTACTCCCTTTGATGGTGGAGGCGAACTGATTGCGTCAGTTACCGTCCTTTCCGCTTTCGCTTCTCCATCTCCTGGGATTCTCCGCTGCCTCTCTCCCTTACCGTCGCAGCCATATATCTGTAGTCCCCCGTCAGTCCAGATCTGAGTCTTCTGCAACCGCTCCTGAGAGAAACCACATCTCAGCAGCCCTCTGGTTTCCCTGTCCCGTGCCTATGCGCGCATAGAGTAGCGGGAGAGCAGGTGCCTCCGGAACCCTCGCTCGCCTGAGAACCTTGCACGGGGTGTGCGGCGATTAGGTTTTTGAGGAGCGATCCGCGACTGCTCGTCTACGTACGCCTTCTTTCTGGTGACGATCGCTCTCGGAACCCGTCTTCCCGGTGATTGACCGCGGAACAGCAAGGCGTCTTCTTTCTGGTGATCCGTTCGTGGGACTGCACTACGAACATCGTCCTGCATCGACTATGGTCCGTGACTTCGAGCAACACACTATGTCGACTAGTACGAATGGAGCCTCCGATACCCTCGGCATGGGACCCTCCGCTGGGTACACCCTAATCTTTGTGATTACTGTACTTTGCGTTTTTACTGTATTCATTTGTATGTCATCTCTGCATGTTGTAGCGTTCGTTAGAGATATACACATGCACATATATGCCATCACGAACCTACTGATGTTATATTTCTAGATTAAATTGATAATAAAAATGCCTAAATATCTAACACTCCAAAAACATAATCTTAGGCAATTTTCTGTCAGTGGTTTTGCCGTCGCTTTGAAGCCAAATAATTTTGATGGCAAGAATTTCATGATATGGCGTGCAAAGATGGTATTGTGGTTGACTGCGATGAACTGCTATCACGCCACGCAGGGGAAGCCTAAACAGTTTACTCCTAAGGAGGAGCAAAAGTTCTTGGCTGCCGATAACCTATTTTGAGGCACCATGATTAGTGCACTTCATCCTAAGTATGAGAAAAACTACATATCTTGCACATCAGGCAAAGAGTTATGGGATGCTCTTAAGGCAAAGTTTGGAGTTTCTGATGCTGGCAGTGAGTTGTACCTTATTGAGCAGCTGTATGACTACAAAATGGTTGAAAACCGTTCTATGGTCGAATAGGCTCATGAGATATAGGCGCTAGCAAAGGAAGTAGAACATTTCCTATATTTTTTGCCCGATAAGTTTGTGGCCGGTGGTATAATCGCTAAGCTGCCACTTTCTTGGAGGGATTTTGCTACTTTTCTAAAACACAAGAGACAAGAGTTTAGCATGGCTGAGCTTATTGGATCTCTTGATGTTGAAGAGAGGGCGAGAGCAAAAGACAACCGTGGAAAAGGAGTTGAGTCTTCCGCTGCCAATATGGTGCAGAAGAAAAACTCATTTGCATCTCGTAATAAAAAGAAGAAGAACATGCAAGAGAATAACAATGCAAAGCCTAAGCAAATTGCACAGTTCAAGAAGAAAAACAACAAGAAAGGTGGAGGTTGCTTTGTTTGTGGGAGTGATGAGCATTGGGCAAGTGTGTGCCCAGACCGCAAATATAAGCAAGAAAAGAAATCAGCAAACGTGGTGATTAGCGAGACTAGAGGAGGAACATCTGGGTATGGTAATTCTTTACCCTTTGTTATCTCAGTTTGTCTTTTACCTGAGTGGTGAATGGACAGCGGTGCTAATATTCATGTGTGTGCTGATGTTTCTTTGTTTACTTCCTATCAGGCCGACAGGACTGGAGCCTTGCTGATGGGAAACGGTTCGCATGCGCGTGTTCTTGGTGCTGGTACGGTCGTTCTGAAGTTTACTTCGGGAAAGATGGTGCTATTAAAGAACGTGCAGCATGTCTCGTCCATCAAGAAGAATCTTGTTAGCGCTTCTCAGATGTGTCGCGATGGCTTTAAAATTGTGCTTGAGTCTAATAAGTGTGTTGTGTCAAGACATGGAATATTTGTTGAAAAATGTTATGATTGCGAAGGCTTGTTCCACTTATCTTTGCTTGATGATGTGTGTAATAAAGTGGTGAACAATGTTAATGTTTCGGATGAGTCGAATATATGGCATTCACGACTTTGTCACATCAATTTTGGCTGTCACGCGGCTTGCAAATCTGAATTTAATCATAAAATTTAACTTAGTCAAAGATTCTATGTGCTAGGTGTGTGTGCAATCGAAGCAACCGCGCAAGCCTTATAAGGCTGCTGAGGCGAGGAACTTGGCACCATTAGAACTCGTTCATTCTGATTTATGTGAAATGAATGACGAATTGACTAAAGGCGGTAGACGATACTTCATGACATTTATAGATGATTGTACTAGATTTTGCTACGTGTATTTATTGAAAACTAAAAATAAAGTGTTGTATTATTTTAAAGTCTATAAAGTTGAGGTAGACAATCAACTTGAGAAGAAAATCAAGCGTTTGCGGTCCGATCGCGGGGGAGAATATTTCTCAAATGAATTTTCTGAGTTTTGTGCGGTGCATGGAATTATTCATGAGAGGATGCCACCATACTCACCATAGTCCAATGGGATTGCAGAGAGAAAGAACCGCACTCTAACTGATTTGGTTAATGCCATATTAGAGACTGCGGGACTATCTAAGAAATGGTGGGGTGAGGCTATATTGACACCATGTCATGTCCTGAATAGAGTGCTCACAAAGAACAAAGAAATTACACCATTCGAGGGATGGGAGAAGAAGAGATTAAATCTCTCTTACCTGCGAACTTGGGGTTGTTTGGCAAATGTGAATGTGCCAATAAACAAAAAGTAAAAGCTTGGACCAAAGACTGTTGATTGTGTTTTTCTTGGTTATGTTATTCATAGCGTGGGTTATAGATTTTTAATCATAAATTCTAGTGTTCCTGAGATGGTTATTGATACAATTATGGAATCTAGAGACGCTACATTTTTAGAATGAGCTTCCCATAAAAAATGCACCTAGCACGACTGATCATGAATTTATAAATTCCCCATGAGCATGAAAATTTTACTTCGATAGAACAAACTGAGGAACCCTATATGCAAAATCCTGAGGAGGATGACACTATACTCACAAGGAAAAGTAAGAGATAGAGTACTACAAAGTCTTTTGGTGATGACTATATTGCGTACCTTGTAGATGACACACCAACGACCATTGAAGAGGCATATTCCTCTCCTGATGCTGACTTATGGAGGGAAGCAATACGGAGTGAGATGGATTCTGTTATGTCTAATGAAACTTGGGAAATTGTTGATCGACCTTATGGGTGCAAGCCTATAGGGTGCAAATGGGTGTTCAAGAAAAAACTTAGGCCTGATGGTACTATCGAGAGGTACAAGGCAAGGCTTATGGCCAAGGGTTATACTCAAAAGAAAGGTGAGGATTTCTTTGATACTTATTCACCGGTCGCCCGATTGACCACAATTCGAGTTTTGCTTTTCCTGGTAGCCTCTTATGGCCTCATCGTTCATCAAATGGATGTTAAGACACCTTTCCTAAATGGAGAGTTGGAGAAGGAGATCTATATAGATTAGCCAGATGGGTTTGTAGCAAATGGTCAAGAAGGCAAGGTGTGTATGTTATTAAAGTCATTATATGGCCTAAAACAAGCTACTAAGCAGTGGCATGAGAAGTTCGATAGGACTTTAACATCTGCTAGCTTTGTTGTGAATAAAGCTGACAAATGTGTGTACTATCGGTATGGTGGGGGTGAAGGAGTCATTTTGTGCTTATATGTTGATGACATACTGATCTTTGGATCCAGCCTCAAAGTGATCGAGGAGGTGAAGGAATTTTTAACTAATAATTTTGAGATGAAAGATTTGGGAGATGCTGATGTTATTCTTAATATCAAGCTTATGAGAGAAGGTGATGGTGGGGTAACTCTATTACAATCCCACTATATGGAAAAGGTGCTGAGTCGCTTTGGATTTAGTAACTGTGCACATGCTCCTACACCTTATGACCCTAGTGTGCTATTGAGGAAAAAATCAGAGAATAGCAAAGGATCAGTTGAGATATTCCCAAATCATTGGTTCACTTATGTATCTTGCTAATGCAACGAGGCCTGACATCTCATTTATTGTGTGTAAGCTGAGCCAGTTTGTATCAAACCCAGGAGATGATCACTGGTGTGCTCTTGAGAGAGTGATGCTCTATCTAAAGGGCACTATAAGCTATGGTATTTGTTATACCGGACATCCGAAAGTGCTGGAAGGCTTTTGTGATGCCAACTGGATCTCTGATGCTGATGAGCTTTATGCCACGAGTGGATATGTGTTTTCGCTTGGAGGTGGCACTGTTTCCTGGAAGTCTTGCAAGCAGACTATCTTAACGAAGTCTACAATGGAAGCAGAACTCACAGCATTAGACACCGTTGGCTCTAAGGCCGAGTGGCTTCATGATCTCCTTATGGATTTACCGGTTGTTGAAAAACCCATATCGGCTATTTCTATGAACTGCGATAACCAGACTATGATTACGAAGGTTAACAGTTCTAAGGATAACATGAAGTCTATAAGGCATGTTAAGAGACGACTAAAATCTGTCAGAAAATTGAGAAACTCCGGAGTAATAGCGTTGGACTATGTTCACACGTCTAACAATCTGGCAGATCAATTCACTAAGGGTCTGTCACATAATATGATAGAAAGTGCATCAAGAGAGATGGGTTTGAGACCCACTTGAAATTTACTATAGTGGTAACCTATTCTATGTGATCGGAGATCCTGTGAAGTAGGATGGTGAAACAAGCTAGTAGTAAATTATGAGGAAAG
This sequence comes from Miscanthus floridulus, assembly GCF_019320115.1. Classification (NCBI taxonomy): domain Eukaryota; kingdom Viridiplantae; phylum Streptophyta; class Magnoliopsida; order Poales; family Poaceae; genus Miscanthus; species Miscanthus floridulus. The sequence goes on from NC_089584.1 coordinate 148,856,545, forward strand.
ATCCTTAATAAGACTCATTTCTGATGCACGTCTTTCCTATCTATAAGGCAGGTTGGTTTTTACCTTAATGTGTTTAAAGTGGCTTGCTAAAGCAAAGATGTTGTCCTACAAAACATCTTTTGAGCAGCACACCTATATGAGTCAGACTGCTGGTCACAGTCTATGAGATTTAGGTGATCTCTAAATACTCATGAAAGGCACTGGAGTATGACTTATATGCTTCAAATAGAGGGGATACCTTTTGCAGCTAAGTATCAGTTAATGATTTTAGTGACATTCACCTTACATAAAACTGGCAATTCAAGGCCTAGTCCATTGTTCAGTTATGATTGAGTGAAACTATTGCTCTAGATGGATGTTCAACTTAACAGTCTCAATCGAAACACTGGTATATAAAAGAAATATGGTTCTGAGACTACTTTGTTACAAACCCTAAAGTTTGGTGGGGATTGTTGGATATAATATGGGCTTGGCCCATATAATATTTAATAAATCAAATAAAACTCTATGGTACGTAACATTGAGCGTTGTATGGTTTAATACCATACAGGATTTTGACTGAACGTTGACTCAGCTTATATAGTTGGAAATTATTTATCTTAATTGAGAAGCTGAGAAAAGGACATAGACGTGCCACGCGCGCGCGCGCCGCCGCCGCCGGTCGGGCCGGGCCGTGGGAGCGGGCCGAGCCGTGGCCATGGCCGTGGCGAGGCGAGGCAGGGCGGCGAGCGAGCGGGCGTGACCAGTCTTTTGCCACTTAATCCACATAATCACGGGAGTTACTCCCATTGATGGTGGAGGCGAACTGATTGCGTCAGTTATCGTCCTTTCCGCTTCCGCTTCTCTGTCTCCTGGGATTCTCCGCTGCCTCTCTCCCTTCCCGTCGCAGCCATATATCTGTAGTCCTCTGTCAGTTTAGATCTGAGTCTTCCGCAACCGCTCCCGAGAGAAACCACATCTCAGCAGCCCTCTGGCTTCCCCGTCCTGTACCTCTGCGTGCACAGAGTAGCGGGAGAGCAGGTGCCTCCGGAACCCTCGCCCGCCTAAGAACCTTGCGCGGGGTGTGCGACGATTAGGTTTTTGGGGAGCAATCCGCGACTGCTCGTCTACGTACGCCTTCTTCCTGGTGACGATCGCTCTCGGAACCCGTCTTCCCGGTGATTGACTGCGGAACAGCAAGGCATCTTCTTCCTGGTGATCCGTTCGTGGGACTACACTGCGAACATCGTCCTACATCGACTGTGGTCCGCGACTTCGAGCAACGCACTATGTCGACTAGTGCGAATGGAGCCTTCGATGCTCTCGGCATAGGACCCTCCGCTGGGTACACCATAATCTCTGTGATTACTGTACTTTGCGTTTTTAATGTATTCATCTGTATGTCATCTCTGCATGCTGTAGCGTTCGTTAGGGATATACACATGCACATATATGCCGTCACGAATCTGCTGATGTTATATTTCTGAATTAAATTGATAATAAAAATGCCTAAATATCTAACAATATATACACACACATGAATATACAATGTCGTACGGATCGATCAAGATAACTAAGGCTAATTCATCTTAGCTCTTGTAACGTTTTCAAAAACCGCTTTCCTCTTAATGAAAAACGGGTGAAAACCCGCTCGCGAAAAATAATAACTAAGGCTAATTAATCTACAAGCAGGTTACTGGCTTTTCTTCTGTTTGCTTGTTCCATCTGCTAGCTAATAAGCTATATATATAAACTTGCTGCTGGGCCATTGCAATAATGATAGAGGTGGTAGCATATATATTGTATGGATCAGTTGGAGAAGAAAGAACAAACGGACACCGATCCCAGTTAGCTAGGTAGGTACGTAGCTGCTTGCCAGTACGCAGCATGCACAATATGCATTCGGTACACATACACAGTTGTAGAAAAACAAAAACGTACTGCCGGCCGGTCTCGCTCTCGCCCCATATGTGATCATCGATCGATATTTATGTACACACGATCAAGTAGACAGCCAACCACGCACACTAGCAGTGGTTAAAATGTGATGAGCTGCTTAATTATTGTTCTGCTGTGCTGTGCATTGCCGGTACATTATATTATTAGTCCCTTTTGCCTTGGCAGTCCAGGACAACAACCAACCAACATCCAGCAACCGCAATGTTATTTCCGCCTTGCAGTTTAATAAGACCAGCTACCTCATGTGATTAGGCTCCGTTGGTTTCGCTGAAATTTGTCTTATGCTGATGCTTATACTGATCTGTTGCTAGAGGAAAACACTGAAAAGTATTACTGAAGTAATTTAAGTGTGAGAAGGAGTACTTTGGAGATGCATGATAGTACTTGATACAGGTAGGGGCAGTAGTTACCAGTTACTATTGTACTATTTTACGTTAATGACGCCTGCATCTGCGATTCTGCGTGCATGCATCCCATTCCCATTTTTGGTGAAGAGCAGAGCAGAGTGACATGACTGCCATCCAATCCAGTCTAGCCAGACGTATGTGGATCCAACCACCATGGTCGTTGACATGACCTACAGACAGTTATTGACTTTTCCTTCACCATCTGACTTTTGATGCAAGATTTGTTAGCTTGTTGTTCAAGGGACAAAAGCCAAAGGGTTAGGAAATGAAAAAAATGTGCATTGGCATGTACTACCAGTAGCTACCGCTGATCCGGTTGCTCAAGGCAAAGGGTCTCTCAAGTCTGAAAGTTTTCAAATAAAATTAAGTAGGCTGACAAAACTAAAGAAAAGGCCAGTCAACTAACGAACTAGTTGCTTGTTTTACGGCTCCCTGCGACCAATCTTGAATTTTCTATGTCTACATTGCATTAGCTGCCTGTTCGTACATGAGGTTGCGGCCGCACTAACCCGCGAACGCTCAGACGATTCCCTTTCCTATTGGACAGTGCTGCGCTCAGTCGAGTAACCCGTCATTTTCAACTGGTGTCTGAAGTCACCGCTGACACAAGTTTAAAAAAAAAGCAAAATATTTATTTGAAATTGATATAATTTCTGAACGGTTCCGATCTATTTTTGCAACATCCGTATGAAACACTTGAAACATATCTCTGAAACATCTGAAACACTTGAAAAATACGCTTGCAACATGCGCTTTCAGCGCAACATCTGCTTGTCGCTTGGAAGAATGGAGGCTCGTTGATGTGGAGCTCGACGCCGACGCGGAGCACGATGCCGTGGAGTGGTGCGCAGCTTCAGTGGAGAAGGCTACTGGCGGAATGGAGAACGCCACAACAGGCGGATGGCCCGTGGAGAGGAAGGATGGCGAGGCGGGCGGTGGCGTTGGAAGGACGGTGGCTGGTCGAGTGCGGTGGAGAGCGCCGCGGCAGCGTGGTCGTGCTGGAGCACACCGTGACGGCGCGGACGCGACAATGCGGCAAATGGAGAGAAACGGACGATGGGGCTCACGAACGGATATGATTGGGGGTGGGGCGAGTAGATGAGCGGATACATAAGTGGAGAGTGTTGGGCCAGTGGAGAGTGTTGGGCCAGTGTCGTAGCTCACCAATGGAAGTGTCCGTCCGGAGACAGACGTCCTTACCACAGCATTACCGTTGGATCAGAGGTGCATTCCGTTGCCTAGTTGCAGTGCCGAGTTCTGAAATCCTAATCAAACTACAGCGTCTGCAGCTAGCGCTCCGTTCTCGATTCGATTCCAGACCATTCAGTTCATCTGGCGATGCATTTCGTTTTCCTATTTGTTGCAATTGGATTTAAAAAAATGTCTGATGTCACAACACACTGCTCAGTGCAAGGTCATATGTCAAAGTGCATCCCATGACGTCTCCAACACAAAAACATTGTCCATCAGATTGAGTTCAATTTATCATCATAATCATCGATCCATATTCTTTCTACAACACAGGCCATGCTAAACATCGTTCTAACCAGTCAGGCAGTCGACAATAATAATACAGTACATCAGATAGTAGCAATTCCTAGGAAGATCCATAAAACAGATCATTCCACGCTTGGTTGGAGCAAGTCCTGTCGAAGTGAGGACATCGCAGGCTCATCCCATGAATCCAGTGATGCCAAGCTTGTCGGCGACATTGTACATCACTAGATCATTCCATACTGGTCCAAATAATTGCTCGCCTCCAACAATAAATGTCGTGGCCCAGGTGATCAGAACAACAGAGAAGATGGTGAAGCCAATTGCCGATCGCACAACATCTGCAAAAGATGCTCACATATGTAAGAAGCTGAAAATGGCCACCGTGAGATGTAATAGCATTGACATCTAACCAGGATAGAGAGGGTAACAGTTGAACGTGTGAGAGAAGTGAAAGAATAACATTTATAATGCAGTTAAACCGGTGAGGATGGCAGATCTTTTTCTGATGACAAGGCAGAGGACCAATTAAACCCAAATAACCTCTAATTATAATATTTCTTTTCTGATTATACACAGTTTACAAAGAAATCACAACCTTACAATTATTGTATCCAATCAACAAACAAGTAGAGATCAACACTGTTTAGCAAAAAAAAAAAAAAAAAACAAGTAGAGATCAACACTGTTTAGCACATGTGAGTATTGTGGTTCTATCGAATTTGAACCAGACAGATATCCTCGAGACTCGAGAGGTGTGAGAATGTGGAAGCCTTTTCAGATGGGAAAAAATATATTCTTGGATTTATCTCTTATCTAAGGAGTATCCCAGTGAACCTCATAACAACTCGTAGCACATAACAGTATGCCACTGAGAAGCCTCAAACTGGTTGAAACAACGGTGCAATCTTCATAACAAGAAAATGGGTATGTTGTATCTTCCCAAAATTACTCGAGTATTTGATTTTGTAGATGACAATACAAAAACAATGATGCAATTTGAAGAAAGCATGGCAATATGATCATATATAAACCTAATTACTTTGTAGTTTGTACAAGCTGGGTTAGCTTCCAAATGTATGTAACTTAATTCTATAAAGATAGAATTGATGTTTCCCTGAACTAAAGGTCATTCGACTGTAGCCTCAGTTTGAACAAAAATAAAATAAAATCAAACTGATCCATCCAGAGTCGTCATAGGACGACTACTCTCCGAAGAACTCCTGTACAAGTACACGCTTGCAAGGATAATGGGAATATTTCAGCATCCGACATCCAACATCCCAAGTGATGCTAGAGTCAATACAGCACGGGACAATTTCAAACCTAAATTACGATTAAGAGCAGCTGAAATCCCCAACGCGCCACATACAAGCATCACGAAGCATCAGATCTCACGCGCGAGAAGGAAGAGAGGAGACGAGGAAGGGGTCGTAGTCTCACAGGGGCGGATGGGAGCGAAGGCGGAGGGCGAGGACGCTGCCGACGAGCGGAGGACGGGCCAGAAGTAGCAGCAGTTGATGGCCCAGAGGAAGGGGAGGCACGCGAAACCCCAGAGGAAGAAGCGGCGAGCGTGGCCCTCCGCGTCCTCCAGCGGCAGCCCGAGGGGGCCGTCCACGGTCGCCCAGGCCGCCGGTGGAGGCGGGAAGCGGGGGCCGCGGGAGGACGGCCGGCGGCCGGCGGCGGATGGGCGGGGGAGGAGACCGGACTCTTCGTCTTCGGGCACTCCTGCGACCCTCGTCTCCATTGCTCTCTTCCCCTTCTCCTTTCCTCCGAGTTTTTTTTATTATTTTTCTCCCTCTTGTAACTGTTGTTGTCTTTGGTTTTCTTTCTCCACTTGTAATAAGTTGTAGCTCCCATTTTTTTTTTGAAGATTCGTAACTCTCAAATTTAAGGGCATATTGATTATTGATACGAGGTCTAGTTGTCAGCTAACTAAAAACTAGTCAAAATAGCTAATCGCTAATGTTGGGAAGCGGGCGGCCGTCCATCTGGACGCCTGCTTGCTCCCGCACGCGCCGAGCGCCCTCGCTCGCTCGGATTTTGCGGCCGCCCATGTCGCGTGCCCTCGCTCTTGCGGATTCGCGCCCGACCGTGCTACGCGCCTTGACTGCAACGGCCGTCTCTACGGCGCCACGCGGATTTGTTCTACCCGCCGCGACTGCCTCCTCCGCGCCGAGGCACCTCCATCCGCCTGCCGCAACTGCCTCCACCATGCCGGGGCGCCGCCATCCACTGTCGTGGCCGTCTCCACCGCGCTAGCTCGCCGCATCGCCCGTGCCATGTTGCTAAAAAACGTGTGTTGCAAACTTGTGTTCCAGATGTTTCAAATGTTTCAGAGGTATGTTGAAAAGTGTTTCGTATGGATGTTGCAAATGTTGATCCGGATGTTGCAGATGTTGGAATAGCTATGCACCTATGTTGCAAGAGTTTGTTCCATGTTTCATTTATTTCTGACGTATGTTGTAAGTGTTTTTATCCGGATGTTGCATATATTCAATGGGTATATGTTGCAAGTGTATGTTCTAAATGTTTCATCTGTTTTCGGCCGTATGTTGCAATTGTTTTATATGAATGTTACAAAAGTAGATCTATAAGTAGGGCCGTTGAGCGAGGAAGAGAGAGCTAGCGCGGAAGCCATGGCGGCGTCGGCTGGTAAGTTGGCGGCAGTACTCCACCGAAGGACGCGCAGGGTTACGTCCGCACCGGCGTACGTGGCCCGTTCTCCTATGACATGCTGCCTCCGGTGCCCCCACTGGAGGTCCTAGAGAAAAAGCTTGTGGTACAGCGTAGGAAGTGCAGAATCTGGCTGTGGAGAACAACCGGGTTGTTGCGAGCCACACCGCAGGTGACACGGCCACGCGGGCACGGTGAGGATGAGGCCCTGCGTGGTGACGCGGGCGCAGCGTGCGGGCTCCCCCGTTATGTGGGTGCGGCGGACACGCTTCTACGCGGGGGATGGGACAAGACGCTGAGTGCGTCGAACGGGAGCTGCGTCCTGATACGGGCCTGGGGCCGGACCGTGTAGGCACTAGCCTTGCTGGTAGCTAATAGGTGGGGTTAATTATTTAGCTGAGTCTTCAACTAGTTATTAGCCGACTAGTTAGCTAATTACAACCAATTTAGGTTAATTTTAGCCTCAACTAATAACTACTCCCTCTGTTCCACTTTATTTGACGTTCTGGCATCTCATTTGGAGGTCTAGATTCATTCAAAGCTCCATGCATGTGGACAGACCCCATGTACAAATTGAAAGAATCTTTGATGTACTTGATACAGAGCTAAAATGTCACATATAATGGGACGAAGGGAGTAGTAGTCATGGCTATCGAACAGACCCTAAGTAGGAACATATAAAAATTTAATTAACTTTCACAAGATAGCATCATACGAGTGAAAAATACAGGTTCGAATTGAATGGCACTTTCTAGGTGTATATGATAAATGATATATATGAATAATCAGTGGAAGATTATACTAGCCTAGTAGCTAAGAAAAAGGTTTTCTCTACAATTATATTGTCTAAATAGTTTTTATTTAAAATTAATTTTACAGTACATGTTATTTTTAGTTACAAGTACATTTCGATCAAATAAGTTAAATAGGATGGTTTTTGCCCTTCAACCTTCACAAAAAAGGTTTTCTAGTTTTTCAAGCCCTTCAGGATATGTAAGTTTTTTTTTATAATACCAAAACACCATAGGTTCCATTCAATAATGTTAAAAAAAATGCAATGACATGTTGCTAAATCAATCTAAGTTTTTCCAAACATGGAAGAGCTGTGTAAACAGGCCTCTAAGAGTTCTCGCATCCATCTCTTGAAGTTAGAATTAATGTTTATGTGAAAAAAAAAATTCACGCTTCCATATCCAACATCCTATTTAACGGATCCTAGATCGTCTTCTCTTTTCCTCAAATTTTGGGTTACATGTTGTCCACCTTATACTTATATGTTATTTTATATAGACGAGCTATTAGAGAGAAATATTTTAGAGAGATTTTTTGTTAGAATGCCCTCTATATTAGAATTTAGGAGAACTCTTGGAGTTGATATTAACACCATGACGATTTCGTGGTACCACAGCTGTGTGGCGGTACGTGCATGACACTACGATGACATTTAAGGTATGTTTGGTTAAAACGCTTGAGTGAGGAGCTACGCCAGATAGCCACGTATAACCCATGCAAACAAAATTCGTTGATGCCAGAGACGATTGCGGAAAAATACGAAAACATGATGGGAAGCACGACGAAATGTTTTCATACATATTTTGCGGGATCTCGTATTTAGGAAGGATAGATCTGCATTAACAATATCTAAGATATATTTTAGTGGTTGTTATTGTAGCGTATGGTCGTCGCTTCAAAACGTTAGTTCCAAAATTTGGAAATCCTCACGAGAGGGCATCAAGAAGCCCATGATGCACTTCGAGTCATGGGCATATTAAACCATAGCATTATAACAATACCCCCTTTTCATTCTCATTCCTAACAATCCTAGTCTTGTTCCTGTTTTTTCCGTTCATTTCCGTTTGTTTTCATCCCTAATGCTAGGTGGCCAGTTCAGTCGGGGATGAGGCTAAAGTGCTAAACACTAATTAAATGTTAACAGCCCAATTAAGCTTATGATTCTCACGAAATAATCATCAACTAATTCGCTGATTATGAAATTGGCCGTGACAAGTCACGTGGCATGAAAGGTAGTACGAAATGTGTGTTTATATTATAATAAGAAGTGCAGTACAACAGCAATTATGAATCTTGTCATCGTCGCTTTCGATGTCTTCCTTATTTTCAGCCGAGGTGGAGTAACGCCAGAATGGCAGAATTGCCTCTCGACTGTGTTGGCATTGGCATCTATGTACAACACCGTGTCCTAACCCGACGGAGCATGGCTTGGCGGTGGTGTGCTACGATGCCCTGCAACTGCGAGGGCCGCCGGGCGCCGGCCATCTCATATCCTCTCGTAGTCGAGCTTGTCCGACTGCAATGCAACAAATCACAAGCCACACACAGTGAGAGATGAGTGGTTTAGTTTCCTGATGATGCAATGCAAATTGGCAATTGGTTTCAGTACCTGAACCTGCTACTACTACTAACTTCTATTTATTTATTCAGACTGCAGGCACACGCAGCAGAACAGAATGTCAAGTGATAGTAGTAGATTAAGATACTACCTTGATGAGCATGTATGTTGGTAGCCATGCCGGTGGCGTCGGAATCCCTACCCAAGCGATCTGAATGCAAAAGAGAGAGGAAGACGAATTCTTTTTCATTACATTCATTCACTCGTCAGGAAAACCAATCTCACCAAGACACACGTTAATCTGAACATAGTACTGCAGGCAGAAAGCATGAACTGAAGCAGCCTGCAGCTGTGTAAGTAATTAACGAGGAATTACCAGGGCGTATTCTCCGGTTTCAAAGTTCCTGATGTCCAAGACCTGCACTCGTTGGTTGGTAGCAAATTAAAGGACGAGAAGATATGATCTATCTATCTAGCAAATTAAGAACGAAACACTAGCAGCTGCTACCATACACTGTGCTGATGAGGTGATCGACGATCAGCAGGTACATCAGTACATGAGCAAGCATATACTGTATATAATTAGCAAGCAAGTATTGTGACTGTGACAAAGGCAAATTAACTAATCACCTCGCCGCGGTCTTCGTATATGTAGTCCAGCCCCTTGTAGAAGGGCGGGTGTCCAACTGACAGATACTGAAAGCATACAACGTGCACACAGATCAGGCATGTACACGACTCGGCAACTCAGCTTAAGTATATACGTTGTAGTAGCGCCTGCAATGCGAGAACGAGAGATTTTGTAAAATTTTTAGTTGAACTACTGACGTTGATGCTGTTGAGGTATTTCTCTTTGTCGACGCGCACAATCTGCCCTTTCTTCACTGCATGCATGCACGAGCCAGAAGCAAGCATCCAAAGTTGAGACCAGTTCAGTTTAGAGGAAGTAGCGGTGGTGTCAGTCGTCTTACTCGAGTAGACCGGCTTCTTCTTGAGGATCTTCTTGGGCGCCGCCGCGGCGTCTGCTGCTTTGGGAGCAGCCGGCGGCGTCTCCTCCCCGGCCGCCGCGGAGGCCCTGCAGACGGGAGCGGCGCAAGGGCGCCGGGCCGCCGCCGCCGCCGCCGTCGCGACCAATAATGCCGCCGGGGACGCGCGCGCGAAGAGCGCCCGGGGCGCCGAGGCGAGGGCTTCCATGGCGCGGCGAGGGATTGCTCAGCTTGGTGGGTGGCAACAGCCAATGCAAGTCTGTCCGGACGCGCGATGTGCCACACGAGAGCCGCACCGCGACGGATAAGGCGGATGTGATCATGCGAGAGGGACGCGCGCGCTGTGCAAGTCGGGCCTGATGCGAAACGGGCCGTATCAAACACGAGATGGATTGAATAGCCCAGCAGGTGAGTTTCGTCTTGATGGGTCATAGCTAGCTCGCCCAAGCCTATACAGCCCAGCTCCTGCATCCACTTTTCACCGTGGAAATGGACCGCAGGAGCTCCCTAATTTTGGCCCCGTTTGAGCTTTACTAAGTCTCGCTTACAAGCTGAGCAAGATTACAGCGATCTAAAAGAATCTGTTGTATGAATAAATTGGACGTTTGGCTATGGAGATTATTTTGACAACTAGAGGCCGGCGGGACCCTGAGGGAGGCGGCTTGGTGGAGGACGGACGGAGCCTCCACGGGATCCAGCCAACCTACAACATTGGGTTTTGGAGACCCGCGTTCTACCAGACAGAACTAAGAGCGCTTTCAAAATTAAAACAAAAAAAAAAAAGAAAATCCTTTTCTATTCCTAATGTGTCTCATGTTTGTGTATCCACAAATTCAAGTTATACCCACTTTACTTTAATCGATCTCCCCACTACTGCCCATAAAAGACGAGATAATAAATGGGTAGGGATGGCAAGATTTGAACATGTGACATTTTGTACCCACCAAGCTACGCTACATCCCTTTTCTAAATTGTTGTACATTGCCATTGTACACAATTCCTTTCTTATTTTCCACATCGGGAGGCAGGCGCCCGGTAGGAGCTCAGGCGGGAGTCCGAAGCCTGGTGGAGCGTGCTGGCATCCTGGAGCTCGGTGGAGGCCGCCGGCTACCGGCTATCGGGAGGGAGGAGGGCATCGGCTGTCAAGAGGGAGGCGGTGAGGTGGAGGGAGGAGGTGGCGGGGAAGGAGCACCCGCACAGGAGGAGGGGCGAGCGCACTAGCAGGTGGGAAAAACACGAGTCGCGTTTTTCAAATCGTCGGTATGAGGTCATGTTTCGAACAACATTGCGGCCGATACTACAACGCGGACGCGCGATTGCAATGAGCGGGGGGGGGGGGGGGGGGGGTTCACCATGTGTTTGGCGGGCTTTTCTAGCTTATTTGACTGAAACGCACCGCTGCCGTGGAAACAAACGGTGCTTTTGACTTTTCCTTGTATGCCTACTCTAATAGTCTACCTTGGACTTGTTGCTTATTGCTTTCATTGTTTTTGTTTGTAGCAAAAAAAAAAATCATGCCTGTATTCTTGGGATGAGAAGTCTTGCATTTTCGGTTCCTTAACCCGTAAGAATTTGAACCATAAATAAACATGTGAAAAGACACCTCCTTTCAACTCCAGCTACTATGCTGAGCCAGCATGTGTATATATATGCTTAGAATACTAGCTAATCCCATTGCAGAAAGTGTGAACAAATGCAAGTGCACGAGAAAAGGGTTTGCTGATAATTTTTTTTATATAATCGCGCATCACGTCACAAATCATCGTCTCCTTTTGCTGCTGTCCTGGACTGTCAGCACCAAGAAGCGGCCGATTCCCATTCAGAAAAAAAAAACAAACTCCAAACTCCAAAGTCCGGAGGGAGATGGTCCATCCATCGCCATGGATGGAGGCAGCAGTGGAGGAGCATGACACTGTTTATTTGAGCTTATTTGATTTATAAGTTGTACTTTTTCAGCACATGTTTATTTGAACATGTTTAACTTCTAAATCGTACTTTTTCAGCCAACAAACAATATTTTTCTAAATTACTATTTTCAGCCATGGGCCCAGACGAAACAGGGCGCTGCCTGCCCAGGTGAAAGAAAGCGAGGCGTGTGGATCTTTCCTGTCCAACAACGCCATCAGCACAGGTTTGACTTCCAACCCATATCCACCGTCGACCTGTAGAGATTCCGAGTTCCGACGGCAGGTTTCGCGGAACAGGGAAAAGCGGTTCTGGGGACCACACTGCAGTGTCTGTCAGCGGAGGCGAGAAGGCGCCGGCCGGCGAAACTCCGCTGACTTGTGGGTCCAGTGAGCGAGCAACTGGCGTTTGGGACCGCGGCCGGGCAGGCGACGAGTCGACGACGCGTGCCGGCCGGCGTGCAAAAGGGACTCGGCTTTGGCATTGGTGAGCGGGCGTCGACTCTTCCAACCTCCCCATCTGACGCCCACAGCCCCGCAGCCACTACGCCGCGGTCCCGCGGAGCGCGCGGTTCGTCTTCACCAACTTGTCCGAACCGGATGGGCCACGCGGCGTCGCGGCCCAATGGCTGCGCCGGCGACGGCCACGGCGACGGCGAGGTGCTGCCCTCGCGCTTCGCGCGCTTCCGCCGCCGCCTCCGCCACCGCCTCCACCGCCGCCGCGGCAACGGCGACGATTCGGCCTCCGCCAAGGCCCTCGCCGCCGAAGACTTCGCCGGCATCGCGCGCATCCGGATAGTCAAGGTACGTAGGCTGCGCGCTGCAACTCCGCTGCTACGTGCTAGTAGTCTAGTGCCTACGATATGTTTCGTTCCGCTTTGATGCGGCCAGTGGAAGCGGAATCCGTGGATTTGATTCGTATCGCATCTCTGACGCTCCGTGTTTGATCCTCTCATTCGGTTGGTGGGGACAGGCGGATATGCAGTTCAAGGACAAGTTCTTCGCGTGCCTGTCGCTCGGCGAGCGCACGTACCGCACCGAGACGTCCGACAAGTGCGTCGTCCTTGCTTTCCTTTCACTACCTTTACTACTCGATACTTGTCCTATGTCCATTCCATTCCATTCCTCTGCAAGAATATTCCTGTCTCACTCTCATGTCTGTGTGCTGTGTTGTGTCCCTCGAATTGTAGTAAATTTTAACTTCCACGCGGGTTTACTGAAAACTACCACAACCAGTTACCATCCACTGCATATTGTGAATTGGCTTTGCCTGTACTTTTTTTTTTAATTTTGAATTTTGACATGCATTTATTACCACCGTAGTGAGACATTACTATCCATACTAGTACCAGTTTTGGATTCGAATATGTGAACCTTTTTTCTTTTCTTGCAGTACGCACAGGCCTGTCTGGGACTCGGTGAGTGAGCCTCACACTCCCTGTGAACCTACTGAAATGTCAATTTAAGATTGCTTCCTCATCTAGTTAAGCATTACCATAGTGCTGATAAATTTGCAGGAGAAGAAGGTTATAGTAGAGACAAATGGACCTCATATCGCACGTATCTCTGTTTTTGAGGTATGTGGCCCTTGGAATAACTAAAAGCATGTTGAGTGCTGCCCTTGGATTAACTAAAAGCATGCTATCTACGTTCTTACCTGTATGGTTTTCTGTTACAGTGTAATCATTTTATTTATACTCATGCTTCTAAACAAGCAAATTATTGGTGGACAGACTTTTATTGATGGAAGTAAAGTTATATTACAATATATAGACAGTACCTTTACAGCTTTTACTTTTATTGATGGAGGTAAAGTAAATATTAAAATATATAGATAGTGACTTTGCATTCCTTCTACTTTGCAGACGAACCGATTTTCAAAGAATACTCTGGTTGGTTACTGCGAAGTTGATCTCTTCGAAATGCTTACTAAGGTAACACTATTGTTCATCTCATCCTTAAGTCATATTTGTCTCCCTACACGGGCTATTTCTTATTTTCTTTTGGAGAGGCTCATGTCCTCTTCAGTTTAGTCGGCTGCATACCAGTTAGCTAGAGTAGACCCTAGGGAATGTTTTGTGTCTTTTAAAGTTGGAGACACTATTTCCGCTTGTTGGTGATTAAGACTAGAAGCTTTCTTTTCCTTTTCAAATGTAGATATTATGTTGGGAATGCTCCTGAACTTGAATTTTTCCGTATCAGGACTTGGAGGAACACTCTGAGGACCTTCCTCTGTTGGACCCATCGTCACCCAATACTAACGTGGGCAGCGTATCCATCTCCTGTCACATCGAAGTAACTGTTCTTGATTATTTGTCTTTTTTTATCAGAACTCACAGAGCACCGTTCATGTACTGATTTTATTTTTGTCCATTTATTCCATTGCAGGACCCTGTTGAAACAGAACAAAGCTTTGCCCGCCGTGTCTTAGCTATAGTGGTATTCTTTTAATACTGATACCATGTCTTCATATATGATTATTACTTACAAATCACATCATTGGAAGAATGGAACATGCCAACGTTTTTCATGCTATTTTTAACTAATTTTGTGCTCATGATATTTAGATATGAATCATATTAATAGCTTTTAGCTGTAACAAGTGAGTGCATTGGCACTGCAGCAGTTAAACTAAGAACTGAGGTAGGGTTTCAGCAGAATTGAAAGAAAAAATTGTTGGGATGTCCTGGATTGATGATTTTTGTATTAAAAAAACATTTAGGACTCGGCGCATTTGACTAAAAGACAATGCTCTGCAATGAGTGTGCTTGTATTATAATATGCCTTATTTACTGCAGTTGCACCTCGTCTAATTTTGTTGTTGCTGTTGCTTTTACCAAGTGTCCGACTCAAAGACAATATTCTTTAATGCCCAGTGATCATAATGTTGCTGAATGCTTTCGAATATTTTTTCTCGAGTACGCAGGAGAGCTGCGTATCATTGTAATGGTTTCGAATATGATGCTCGTCAATTTCTTTTTGTGTGTATTGCCTTTATTTCTTTGTGTTCCACCCTGCAAGACATAACATTTCCTGCACTGCAACAGGACTATGATGAAGATGGAACACTTTCCTTATCTGAGTTCTCAGACTTGATGAAAGCTTTTGGTAATAAATTAGCAGTTGCAAAGGTTAGACTCCATTCCATTTTCTTGGAGAGTATGTTCCCTGTATTCAGTCCCTTCTGTTGAGTGCATCTTATTAATTTCTTTCATACATTAGATTGAAGAGCTTTTCCGTCAAGCAGATACAAATAGTGATGGCATAGTTGACATAGATGAACTGGCAGCCCTACTGGCTGATCAACAAGAAAAGTAACAATTTGCTACTTTGTATTTTGTTATGTTTTGAAATTAATTATTGCTTATCTCGTAAGTATAGCAGTATCATTGATTATGCTGCCCTCTTTTTCAGAGAACCACTTATAAGTAACTGCCCTGTCTGTGGTGAAGATCTTGGGAAATATGATAACATAAATGATATGATACATATGACACTTTGCTTTGATGAGGGAACTGGTAATCAGATTATGACTGGTGGATTTCTAACTGACAAGCAAGCTTCTTATGGGTAAGATGCTTCATTTATTGATGTGTCTAGTCTTATTTCTGCCATTTTATCTTGTTTATTATGAAATATCATGAAAATATGAGCAAGTTATACTATAGTCACATAGTTGTCATCTGCAGGTGGATGTTCAAGCTCAGTGAATGGGCACATTACTCCACATATGATGTTGGTTTGCGCTCCGGCTCTACAGCTTCACATATTCTGGTGTGTTAAGTTGTTCCATATGGTAGATTAACTTAAAAGTTTTGAGTGATGTGAGATATGGCAGTTGTACTGTGCCCTTCATTAAATCAATGCTGTGATATAAGGTTTTTGACCGGCGAACAAAGAGGATAGTCGAAGAAGTTATTGATGGAAAAATTGTATTGTCCATGAGGGCTTTATACCAATCAAAAGTAGGCCTCACTCTTATAAATACAGGTATGTTATATCGAATAATATTAGTTCGTCTCATGTTCCCACTATTAATTTAGATGATCATATGCTGTGGTCCACTAGACAGACTCACCGAAAATGATCTGTATTTGCTTCACTCCTAAGGATGGAACCATGGAATCATACTAAAGAATGCTGGTTTGCGAATTGACCTGTTGTGATGTACAACAAGCTTCCTGCAATCGATATTTAGTTGCTGAAGCAGGTCATGAACAAGAAACCAACTGTTTGGTCACCAATTACAATCTTGCATTTAAAAGGGAAGACAAAATTCCTGTAGCTCGTCACCCCCTTGTGCTTATGTAGTCTGTAGTCTGTAGGCAAGAGTAACCTAGATAACTATGGGCTACTTAGAAGCCAGTGTACAGATTCATTCAATGTAATCACAATGTTGTCATGCAGGTGCTAAAGACCTCTTGAAGAACCTATCTGAGAAGCAAGGAAAAAAGATGAACTCACCGGAATCTGCAAAAGATATTCCCAAGTTCCTTGAGTTATTTAAGGTGCAGAGTATGACTAAACCTTTTTTTACTTAATTCTTGATGAAGTACATGCACAGTTGCACATGATTTGCAAACTTAACGAACCCTAGAGATGATGTGATGTGGAAATATTCTGTGGTCCTATGTTTATGTTGTAATTTCTTACTACCACTGCCAGCTTCTGCCTGAGTTATGCTCATATGCTGTTTATCTGTATTTTTTTTTGTTTTTTCTTATTTTCTTTCCATATTACCATGAAAATGCACTTACTGTAAGATAATCTGCTGCTGCCCCTCTCTTCTGTTTTGCTGCAGCAGTAGAGTTGGCAATCGGTCAGCTCTGCTGACTACTGCTGAAGTATGGCAATAGGCCAACTACTTCATGTACTAGTTAGTACAAGTAGATGTATGGCAATAGGCCACTAGTTGTAGTGGCTGATCTCAGCCATGTAGGAGTAGTTGGGGCTGATCTCAGCCATACTCTTGTGTACCTTATAGCTGGTACAAGAGTTGTATATATACTCTGGTCATAGAAATGAAAAGTTCAGTTGCAACACATTCAGAGTTCAGTTCAGTGCTGGTGCTGGTGCTGTGTGTGCTCTGTTCTCATCTTATTCTACCTCTAGCCATGAGTGAGTGTTAGTGTGCTGGTGAGCTGATTGCTCACATGTGCAGGGGTTTTCTGTGCCAACACTTACAAGATACACAAATCATTATATGTCAGAGCCGTGTTAATTCCAGCACTTAGTTGTTTCACTTTTAATTTTCAAGTAACATAAGTAGTATGGAGTTAAAAGTCCTTGTCCTTGGATATATATGGAATAAAACTTTAAATTACAACAAAATTCTAAAAAATACTGTACTTTTTTCGAAGCTTTCACAACAATTTCCTATCCTTCAAATGGTGCAAAGATATATATAGAATATCCGCTATGTGAAGGTGTGATCCCAGAAATGTATACTGGTTATTGAAGGCCTGCTTTTGGTGAATGATAGAAAACACAAAAGCAGGAGAACAACAAACCCTTTTCCCCATTCAATTTCTATTTTTTAATTTACATAGAGTCCTTGGAGGTAATACAAAATCCATTCTTCATTTGTTTTTTCTTTGGGAGCAAAAATCAGTCTTTATCTGTTATCTTTTCAGCTCAACCTTAACTGTGTGGGAATTTGGTCCATGGATGAGTCTTCGTCAATAGCTTGACTATCTCTGTTGAGTCTTGCTAAAATGCTAGCCATTTGGTCTTGATATTTACCTGTTGATCCATTTTGTTGCTTATCTATCTGAAATTCTGAATGTAGTTTGATCATTTGCATTTATATAAACCATTGTTGTCAACTTAGATATACATTGTATATAACTGCAGGGTCAAATTAATATGGATGAGGTCAAGGACCCTATTGAAAGTTTTAAGGTATGTATCTATAGTAGTAATTCAAGCCATCATGTTTACTATCTGTTGGACTTCCTATGACACCAATGTTTTTGGAATGAAGTAATAATAGACATTGATGGGATGGCACATTTGATTTGATTTTGAAAAGTCTTATGTATGGGCTGAATTAGTTTTTTTTTTCTTTGTAGACTTTTAATGAATTTTTCATTAGAGGTCTGAAGCCTGGTGCCAGACCAATTGCACATGGTGACCAAGACAGTGTTGCTACTTGTGCTGCTGATAGCCGTTTAATGGCTTTCAGTTCCGTTGATGAGAGCACAAGGCTTTGGATCAAGGTAAAGGCACTAGTTGACTAAGAGATGAGACTTATTGAGACATGTCCATGCAAAGCACAACGCGTGATCCTTCATATGGTAGAATGTTTAGTTGATGTCTCACTGTAGTATCCTTCTGTTCCTAGGGCCGCAAATTTTCAATTGAGGGTCTCCTAGGGACCAGTGTGCACTCAGATGCTTTAAGCAATGGATCATTGGTCATTTTCCGGCTCGCACCTCAGGTACAGATTTTAATCTCCTTGTTAAGATAAAATCCTTACTTTTAAAAGCTCAATGTTTTGTCGAAAATATACTCTGGAATCATGAGTATTAACACTTTGTAATGTGCAGGATTACCATAGGTTTCATGTGCCAGTCTCAGGAACTGTGGAGAAATTTGTGGAAATTCCTGGGTGCCTGTACACGGTATATAATACTTGTATCGGAAGTATATCGGCATGTTTGTGTTATAAATTTCTTGTCATTTCTCAGCATCTTGCTGATGCTGGTCTATTTGCATTTGACAGGTCAATCCCATTGCTGTGAATAGCAAGTATTGCAATGTATTCACTGAGAATAAAAGAGTTGTCTCAATAATATCAACTTCCGAGTTTGGAAAGGTTTGCATTTTTTCTCTTTTACATTCTTATGTTGGATCAATTTTTTTTATTGAATATTGGATTAATTTTACCTCCTAAAGTTGTCAGCAAACTCAACAGAAAAGGGTGTGCAATGTTCATGTAGTTTAGAATCTTCCCTAGTATTTATTGAATAGTTCGAACTGGTCTGATCTGATGCTACAGTTGAATTTGTCAATGTATGTTAAAATTGATTGTTTATCAGGGTCTTTCTGCATATTTTTTTGGAGCAACACGAATGTCAAAATATATTTTATGATTCACTTGTTTACCGTTTCTTTGAGATGAACTGATTATAAAGTCAATACAGCCTGAAGCTTAGCTGCCCTTTACTCATCATGCAATGACTTTTCTTGTTCCTGATGGCATGGTTCAGGTAGCATTTGTTGCGATTGGAGCAACCATGGTAGGAAGCATCACGTTCTTGAAAAAAGAGGGTGACTACGTCCACAAAGGAGATGAGGTATTTTTCATGCATTTCCTCTTAATATATTGTGATAATTTCTTCTGATGTTTGTGTGAAGGTGTAAAATTATCTGTTCCATCTTTTTTTCTCTCTTCCAGTTTGGGTATTTCTCCTTTGGAGGGAGCACAGTGATATGCGTCTTCGAGAAGGTTCTCTCATGCTTCTCTGCTTGCTAACTATTTGTCCATTTTATGCATAAAAAATTGTTGCCACTCATACATGCAGATTCTAAAACGAAATTATTGCTCATGAAACTTTGACTCTGCGTGGCAGGATGCGATCCAATTTGATGCTGATCTTGTGGCAAACAGCGAAAGGTCACTGGAAACCCTTGTTTCTGTTGGTATGACTCTGGGCGTCTCGACAAGGAACAAGGGGCTGCAGGTCCCGGATCTGCAGAAATTTTCGCTTGAATGACGTAGGTAATATGTGATACAATTAGGACGTCCTCCATGTTACATAGCTGTAAATTGCGTGCAGGTTAACAGTAGGGTGTATTTGCAACTAGCAACTGCCACTTGCACCCTGTTCGCTTATGCTGAAATTTGGCTTATGCGAAAAAATAGTGCTAAATAAGCTCAAGTGAACAGTTAGAAAACAAAGATTTGAAACATACAGTAGCATTTAGTGCCAGATGTTAACTAGAATCATACTGATCCACGCATCTTGATGTGGACTCACAAGATAGTTGCACTTAGGCCTTGTTTAGTTCCTCCCCCTAAAGTTTATTTCATATCACATCGGATGTTTGGACTACATGCATGAAGTATTAAATATAGACTAAAAAAATAACTAATTGTACAGATCGTGACTAATTTGCGAGACGAATTTTTTTAAGCCTAAGCAGTCTATGATTTGACAATGTGGTGCTACAGTAAACATGTGCTAATGACGGATTAATTAGGCTTAATAAATTTGTCTTGCGGATTACTGTGGACTTCTGTAATTTGTTTTATTATTACTATCCGAAAACTCACATGTGACATCCCTAAACTTTATCCCTAGATTTAAACACCACCTTAACAGTTTTCTCAAGTCCTAATCATGAGACACCGGGCCTGTATATGATACTCCAGATCATAAATGGCACCAATTAGTTAGGATTTACCAATACAGTACATGAATTTCCTACCCGAGGATAGGCAGACTAGAGTACAATGGAAGGGGAAGTAGGGAGTGGTGGAGGCAGCCTTGTCAAGATAGCTCCTCTGCTCCTTCTTCTTCTTCTTCTTCTTCCCCTCATCCTGCTTCACTCCTTGTTGCTTCTTGGTGATATTGTCATGAGAGTCTTTGATGGAAGACGAAGATGGTGAGGATGGCTTCTTGGGGAACACCTTGGCGAGCGATGGCATGCAGGAGAGTCCCATATGGGCTCTGGTCTGCTGCTCCAGTTCTCCTGACGATTGGGCGTTTGTGTGCTTGTTTGACAGTCTTGACTGCTCTCGTGTTTGAAATTGGAAATTTGGAATGCCAGGTGATGCTCTCGGCAAACACCCATTTGGCCATATTTATATGGGACTGGGAGAGTGGAGTGGAGGTGCCTCCAAGTACCAAGCTTTCAAGAAATAACGTAGCACGTGGTCAGCACTGCGTGACCTATATGCTTACGTCACAAATATCACTGGTGGTGATATTTAGCACCTTGCATTTTTTTTGGGCTCTCGTGGCTTCTTTTCTTTGCATTGCCCACCGCTGACCCTGCAGCTGATTGTCCATATAATAGCCTATGCTTTATTAGCTCTCAGGCTCTGATCGCTGGTTTCTGCTGTGACGATACTGACTAAACGTGCAGTTGCATGGCTTGTTCAAATAATAATATGTCATTCACCAATCACCATGGGTATCTGAACAAGCCCTAGGAGATAACAAAAGCTTCCGATCGGATATATAACAAATTACTGTGATGACCAAGAACTACACTAGCATTTAGGAATAAAGACAAATGTAATTTGAACTGTCAAAGCCAAATGTCAATAGGTTCAAAAAAAGAAGAAGCCATTTAGGAATAAAGACTTGGCATGCCGCTTGTGTCATTTCTGAAATGGTGCAGGCGGCGGCGTGATACAGGAGTATTCTAGTCAATTAGTTAAACAAACACCAAAAGATTAGTACATATGGCACCAGGTTACTTCTGAATGCTCGTCGACCCAAACAGATCAATCAGATAAGAGGTAGTAATTCAAATATTCAATGGAGTAGAAATGGACGTGATGCTTTCTAATCTAAACTTGAAATGATGTCACTCCATTCACAAGAATATTTTGCGTGACCTCACATTTTTTAGTTCCATTTTGTAGTCATGCCTTTTCAGACCATCAGGACGATACCAAGTCGGCAAGGGCACAGGCCATCTGTAGTATAGTTCAACAATATGGCCACACTGTAATGCCATCCATAAATTTATAGTACGATTGATTATTATTATTAGATGCAGCAGAATACCTATTAAATTTGACACTGCGATCACCAGCAATAGTCCAGTCAAGCAGATGCATAATCATCAAGGCCAGCTTCATCAATGGTCCTAATAAACACACCAAAGAATATATTTAATTGATTTATGATGCTTTACAGAACCAGCTATCATAGATTGCTTGCACAACTTCTGTACATCCTCAAGACCTGAATACACTGCATAACAAGAACTTGAATACCCCAAAAGAACAAGGCATACCTTTTTTTTTCCTCAAAAGGTCCCAAGACATGGAGGTTCGCGTCCCACTTTAAGTACGGGGTCCCATCTGCGTACTTGTCATAGAAGTTCATGCCAACAAATTTCCCGTCAAAATCAAGAAGGGGCCCTCCAGTGCCGGCCTATAACAGACCGGTAAAAGGAGAAGTCTTCATTGGTAATTTCGTAATTAACTAATTAATACACAGTCCAATGCAACCATGATCATCAACCATGTAATAATAGGAGAGAAGATAGCAGACATACTTTAGTGATTCTACATGTAGAAAACATAAGAAATTTGCAATCATATGTGCACATCATGCAAGCCTTTTCCCCTCTTGAGGCCATTAATTCGCTGGATTCGAAGATACACCCCACAGCTACTACTTCACAATCCTTAAGCAACTGATGTTAGCTAATGATCCAAACAGGTCTAATATTAGCTAAGAGTTGGGTCAGACCATGGACGTAATAGTTAGCTAGCTAATATTAGCTATGAGCTATTTTTTTAATGTGTAGCTATGAGCTATTAGCTAACTATTAGCTAATAGGTCCCAACAAGGCCTGTATTAGTACATGGTCTGCGCCTATTAATATCTCTAGGCGTAATGCACCGATTTTTTTTTAATTTATAATCTTCTTTCGCTCACAAAGGACACATATTGAAAAATACTATTTGTCGGACATAATTATGAAATTTCTTGAAGTAAATTTACTATCAATTCAAATTTAACTATTCATTCTAAATATCACAGACCAGAAACACCGTAATGGTAAACATGATGCTGTTTTGGTTCCGCTTCTTTTTTCGGATTGGACTCCAAGCTTTTTCCCCGCAGTCCACACAAACATCCTTTCACTCGTGGTGGAAAAGAGTAAGCAATGCTGCTAGTGACATGGTAAGGAAAGGAATCAACTCTCTCATAATCCTGGGAGCTTGGACCTTATGGACACACCGCAACAAATGTGTTTTTAATGGTGCAACCCCAAGTGTTGCAGGCACTCTTGCTGTAGCGGAAGATGACAAAAGGTCGTGGTCTTTGGCGGGGGCTTGAGGATTATCCCTCTTGTGGATGCCCTCACTCCGGGTGGTTAGCGCCCTGTCTATTGTGGCCGTGTTTTCTCTGTCACGGGCGCGTTAGTTTCCTAGCAGCAGCTGCTGCAGAGCGTGTTGTGTTGTATGGGTTGTTACCCCTTTTATTATCTTTTTAATATAATGAAGCGTAGCTCTTCTGCGTTTTTTAGAGAAAAAATAAACATGATGCTATTTGAGCAAGCTTTCAATAGAAGATGGGCCAATGTTCCTTTGGTCTAAAAAAAAGATGCTACTTGCGCCCCCCCCCCCCCCCCCCCCCCCCCCCCCCCCCCCCCCCCCCCCCCCCCCCCCCCGTTGAATAGAACCTTTTAACAATAAAGGTTGTTGACACCATATTTGACTCGATGCTGTAGGCCTTCATGTGGTCCCTATGTGGTGGCACCATCCCGGGAGGGCGAGTTTTTGGTTCGAACTTGATTCAAATGGCAACATCCAGTACAAAAACCATTAGCGCTGCAATTTGTACTATCAAAGCCACGTGCCAATGGAATACCATTTAAAAATTAGCATGGCACATTTCAGTTCTTGAATGGTACTCCATAACCTAAGTGTTCCCAAATGCATTAAACAAGGCAGCACCATCGTCGAGTAAATTAAACATGGACCTGAACGGTTTGATTACGAATATGACATGTAGTACAACGTAAGCAGAGAGCCCAAGTATAATTACATAGCTAAGCCCAAAATAGTAACAGTTCACAAATAGGGCGCCATACGTGTGGCAAAAATGTCACTTCTGGATGCTTGTCAGTTGCACAACCCAAACAGGTCCATCAGATGAGATATATGAAGATAGTAAATCAATGGAGTAGGACGTGATGCTGATGCCTTCAAAACTTGCAATGATGTCACCCCATTCATGTGATGATGTCACTCCATTCACAAGAATATTTTATGGGACCTCACATTTTCTAGTTCCATTTTGTAGTCATGCCTTTTCAGATCATCAGGATGATACCAAGTCGGCAAGGGCACATGCCAACTGTAGTTCAATGATATGGCAACAATGTAATGTCATCCAACATTGAACTTATATAGTAATAATTATTAGATGCATCAGAATACCTATTAAGCATGACACTGCGATCACCAGCAATAGTCCAGTCAAGCTTAGTAGATGCATAATCATCAAGGCCAGCTTCATCAACGGTCCTACAAAACACACCAAAGAAGATATTTAATTGATTAATGATGCTTTACAGAACCTTCTATAATAGATTGCTTACACAACTCTTGTAAATCCTCCAGACCTAAATACATTACATGACAAGCACTTAAATATACCCCAAAAGAAATAGGCATACCTTTTCTTCTTAAAATGTCCCAGGACATTGAGGATCATGTCCCATGGTAGGAACGGGGTTCCACTTGCGTAGTTGTCGTAGAAGTTCATGCCAACAATATTTCCATCAAAATCAAGAAGGGGCCCTCCAATGCCGGTCTAACAGGTAAAAGGAGAAGTCTTCATTGGAAATGTCGAACAGATATCGTAATTAACTCATTAATACACAGTCCAATGCAACCATGATTATCAACCGTGTAATAATAGGAGAGAAGATAGCAGACTTACTTTAGTGATTGTACATGTAGAAAACATAAGAAATTTGCAATCATATGTGTACAACATGCAAGCCTTTTCCCCTCTTGATGCCATTAATTCGCCGGATTTGAAGATACATCCCAAAGCTACTACTTCACAGTCCTTAAGCAACTGATGTTGAATTTTTAGTGAATGGCTATGGCTAGGACGGTAATCGTTGACCCTGACTAGAGCAATATTGTAATGTAAATTATAATGTTGCAATATCCCAGCTGCTCGTTTTTTGCTTGGAAGCAGCACTTCAATCTACTTCATTGATTGATTCATAAAAAGAACAGGGATCACATGATAGCTAGAAGCACCAACCCTCAAGTTTTTCACAATCCCATATCCACAATGAGAATCTCTAATCAAGCTCGCTGTAGTCAGAATAGTTGTACATCCATTCCATTCAATGAAGTGCATGCAAAAAACCTTTTTTTCTCCTGCATACATAATTGATCACTAGTTAGTTGTGATCAGATACATGTATGAGATAGTAAAAAGAACAGTACTGTAAAATCACCACTGAATGAAGCAACTGCAACGATGTTCTCATGTACGTTGGAGGCAACTGTTTCGCTTAGTTCGCTCCAGGCACCTTTACCATATATATCGCTGAAAGGCTCTTCAAAATTATTAGCCAAAATAATGTCGTCTGGATCAAAACACATTGTACAATATTTGTAAGTGGGACAATAAAGCAGTAAAAAAACCACAAATCATGTGGATCCAATAGCCTGTGCAATTTTGCAGGTAACTTTGATGAGTTTTGTGAGGAATTTTGAGTTACATATCAGTATTGTTGTTCCCAGAGGTTGAACAAGAAATATCTGATGGATGTTGCTTCTGAAATAATGTTCAAGGTTATCAAATATTTCTCTGTTGATCTGATTTTTTGTCTTTTGTTTCACATAATTCTCATTATTAGGGTTTCTTAACCAGGTACTGAATTTCACTGCGCTTAATTCCCCGGTGGATTGTTGGGATGATCTGATGGAAGATCATGCTTCTAGACTGGAAAGTTATAAAAAACTTTTTGGGGACGAGGATACTGATGGTTCCCACAATAACAAAATTGATATCGGCAATGAAGAAATCTCTGAGGGGAAACCAAGCGAGAAGCAGCAGCTGCATGTGGAGAAGAGTTTTTCTAAGAAGAGAAAGCATGCTGACTGTGAGGATCTGCAGGTATGTTTCAGTATTGGGTTTTACTAATCCCACCTTGTTTGCCCACTAAACTATGTTAATGAATAAGCATATTTACTTGAATCAACATAATAATAGTGTAGTTAAAAACTGAAATTGATGTGATGTTCTGTTTGGGGAATCTCATTGTAGGAAGTGGAGCCAATGGATGAGGAGCCTCCAGTTGCAAATAAGGTATGTCACAATCGCCAGTTTTCAACCATGTTCGAATGATGTAATTAGAATAATTTTATCAGTTGACATTTTAGATTTCATCAAACATAGTATCATGCATGCTTAAGTTAGGGACTTAACCACTAACCTACCCTTACTTTCTTTTTTAACCACCCAACTCTGAACCATCTGAAATCCTTAGGCCTCCTTTGGAACTAAGGAAAAATGGAGGAATTTCATAGGATTTGAATCCTATAGGAAAAATTCCTATGTGACCCTTTGGAAAAAAAATTGAGCATCTATTCCTATGACATTCCTATGGAACGGCTTGTTCCATAGGAATTTTGGAGGATTCTCAACATGAGGTCCAACCTCTTGGAAAGCATCATCTGCGTCTATCTCTCTCATCTGTTTCTTGTGTTTTCCCTGCGCTCCATCGAAACAGCCATTGTTTTCCATTCTGTAGGATTGAACATAATAGGGCACTCCAATACCGTGTTTTTTTCCTATACCTCTGTTTTGAGAATCTTGTGTTCCAAAGGAGCCCTACACGGTGAAAGCCAGTTGAGCAACAAGGTGATTTTAAAGTTGTAGTTTATATGTGAATTTGTGTTGGAATATGTTGCCATTATCCTTACAATTTGTGGACGGTCTTTTCTTCCATAATGCATTTCCCGCTCCACCCCACCAGATTGAGAGTCATGTGGTAGGACCAGTGTGATCGTGATGGTCTCTCTCTCTCTCTCACAGAAGGAGTGCGACCACATCTGGGTTAGGGCAATGCCACCTAAAGCTAGCTAGGACACTAATTTGATGATAACATGATATTGGCTGACACATGGCCCATAATCAATAACAATATCTGTGTTATCCACGCATGGCAGCAGGTCACACATCCTAAAAGCATGCCCACTAGATGTGCATGTCATGAGGGATTATGTTGAAATCACACATCATGTCCATGTTGTGTAAAACCGCTCCGAAAGACGACAGGGCTAAAATAAAATTGATTAATTTCAAATTTCAATGTTGCAAATTAGACGGACTTGAAGTCAAGTACTGGGGCGACTAAACTGTGTGTTCTGCCCAGACGAGATGCACTCATCTATGATTGGATTGTAGATGCATTCTTACATACTTTTTTCTCGAATTAGGTTAAAGAAGGAAGTGTGAAAAAGTGGGCATGCGTATGTTTTGCACCTTTGCCGGACTACAGAATTCAGAAATTCTCTAGAAAGCTCCGAGACATATGTGTCTCCATTGGAATGGTAAATTACTGCACTGTCCAGAACCAAGGGTTTCAAGTAATCACATATGACTCATCTGACTTCAACTATCAACATGATAGGATTTTGTCTGGCTTCCATTATTGTTCGTGAAGAAAAAACCAGCTTGTTCCAAGGATATAGAAGAATGTTTGTGGGATGCGTACGAAGAGTTCATGGATGATTATGATTTCCAATGCAAGTTAGACCTTCTAACTATAATTTTGCCCCAAGACAGAGATTTCCATGGTATGTAAGTTATATTATGCATCAGAAGCAAATTTGATTTACCTTTTTTTTATAGTGCCATGTGCAATTTCGCAGGGAAAGTTGAAGAGGTGTGTACACATATGGGGGTTGTATATCAATACTTTTGGCCCATATCTACTATTCTACCAATAAATGAGTATCTGCGGAAAGCTGCTCAAGAAATAAGACACAAGGTTATCTTTTTCCTCCTCCTCTGGTCTTATTTTTGTTTGTTACAGAGTTCTCATGTTTGAAGTTCTTTCTCAAGTTGTAGGGCGTGGTCAGCTGCAACCCTTTGTACGCAAGGCCATACCATTTCTGTCAGAACACACGGTTGTTTTCGGTGCTGACATCTCTCTCGAGAAGCGTGGGATTTCTCTTTTCTCTGTATGTCTAACATGTCTCTAAATCTGTCTGGTAGATAATCATTAAATGGCCTTCTAAAAATTTGTTACACATAACAGTGGGCAATCATATTTTGGTGGATTCATGTAGGTGGTGGCATCAATGAACTGGCCTGAAGTAAGTAGGTATAAACATTTGGTCCGTTGTAAACAACAGATATGGTCTGAAGTCGTAGATGACGAGTTGGTCAGGTAATTTTTTAATTTGAGTATGATTCGTAGTGTCACTGTGTCACTTGTTCATTCAGGGAACTAACCGTCTTTTAACAGGGAGCTTCTGCATGAATTCTTCTAGGAAACAATGAAAATACCTAAAAGAGTAATCTTCTTCAGGTAGATATACTTCTAATGCTTCCATCTTTCGTCCAGTTGAATGAATGAGGTTTGTTGACAGTGCATCACCCTGCCCAGGCATGAAGTTAGAAGTCTTAGCGACCACACTTATGATGATGAAATAGCTGCTGTTAGAGAGGTAGGCATGCAGTATGATGTGCCTTACTATATCTAGTGCTTGGTTGGACACTCATTTTGATGCTTTTGTGGTTCCTTTATAGAGTTGTGTGTCTATATACGAGGGATTGAGTCCGAAAATCACATAGTAGTTGTTTCCATAAATGAAGGAAGTAATGAGATGACAAACAAAAGCGACATTCACCCCGGTTCGTGTATACCGTTTCTGTTTTCATTCCTCCCTCCCCCCCTAAGACATGCAAATGTGCCATCTCTAGCAGAGCTTGCATGACTAGGGGGTTCCTCTCTTTCCTTGGATCTGTAGGAGCTGAAGTTGGAGAAGTTTGTCATGCTGTAAAGTTTGAGTTTGATGTTGAGCATACTGTTGAGGTAAATTATGATGGCCACTGAGGCAAAGTTGTATTGTTATAGCACCTCAACAATATTATCCATTGTGGTTGATTGCAAATATATCTCTCTTCTCAGGGAACTGCTCATTACCATGTTATTCTTGATGATAATAATTTCACACTTGATGAGCTTAATTCAATATGCCTCAATCTCTACACCCCGTAAGTTTCAAATGCTTTCTTGAATTTATTATGACCAACTATAATTATGTAGGCACCTCTGACCCCTCATCTATTGGTATTGCAGCCATCATCGTTGGGCCTACGGAGATATGCCCATGGGTGAGTCCTTTCTGTTAGATTGATCTCCCGGCCAATAAGCCCAACGACCTATTGGGCCTTCGTCACGCGCCCTGATCGAGGGCGTCCAACCCTACATGGTTGGTGGGCCCCTGTCGCACTACGCTATATATAGAGGTGGGGGCCGGCGGCTCGAGGTACGAGGTTCACCGTGAGCCACAAACCCCACCGACAAACCCTAGACCGATCTGAGAGGGCACGCAGCCAGCGACAGGAAGCTCCACTGACTTCGTTATCACCACTGCACTGCATCACCGTCTCCACTGCGTCGCCTCTCCTCACCGACCGCCGCTGCCCGTGTGCTGCCTCCATCAACAAACCAGCGATGGCCGGATCGAGCTCCAACTCCACGGGATCCGATGGTCTGTGAACTCCTCACTCTCCTCTCCTTTCTCCCACTCTCTGCCTGTTCTAGTTCATCATGTTCAATAGTACATCCGCCTAGATCTACCCTAGTCGATCCACAGAAACTAACAATGGTACCGGAGCCTTTCTAGCGGTAGATCTAGATCGGGGAAAGAAAGAAATCGAACCCTAACCCTCAATCGTGTATGGGAAAAGTGCGAATAGATTGAGACATGGTCTCAACATCGAACCCTAACCCTAAATCAGATCGGGTACGAGAAAAGTGGACACGGTTTCAACAAAAAAAGGAAACCCTAACCCTAGCAGTTAGTCAGCCTAGGGTGTAGATCTCGGTTTTTCGAATCAAAAGCAACGAAAAATGAATGAAAAGAAAAGTAAATTCGAACTCGATTCGGATTCAATAGAAGCAAACCCTAACCCTAAAAAGGAAGCCTACCTGGGCTTTTACCCACCGCCGGCGGCATCGCCACCGCGCAGAAAGGAGACCGCGGCGTCGCTCCTGAACGGCACGCGGGACAGAGCCGAGATCCGCACTGCACCTCACATGTGCGGTCACGGCAATAGGGCACCACCATGCGGCCCCTTGACGATGGTGTGCTCAACCTCGGGCGAGCACGCACGCCAGCGAGAGGGCGCTGGACGGAGCCACTCTTCTTCTCCCTCGGCCACTGAGGACAGCTGCTGCTGCGGGTCTCTCCGAGCTGCGCTGCGCGTTGAGAGAGAAGGGGAGGGAGAGAATGAACCTAGGGTTTCTGGAGGGGTGCGACCGGGGTGAGTTTTATCCGGCCGAAAAGCGAGGAGAACCGTCGATCGGAGATCAACGGCCACCAGCGCATCGGGCCACATTCAGCCTAGGCGGGGAAAGGAACTCGTGGCCCAGGCCTAGGTTGTGGCCTGGGCGTGGAGGAGGCATCGCTCGCATCCACGCAGGCCGGTCGTGGGCTCTACTGGGCCATGGGAAATCAGCTGGGCCGGGAGCGCTGACGCGCACGCGTGA
Organism: Miscanthus floridulus; assembly: GCF_019320115.1. Lineage (NCBI taxonomy): Eukaryota > Viridiplantae > Streptophyta > Magnoliopsida > Poales > Poaceae > Miscanthus > Miscanthus floridulus. The sequence continues at coordinate 148,886,753 of NC_089584.1, forward strand.
AGCAGGCCATGGGCCGCATTTCACTGGGCCGCCGCTGAACAGAGCGAAAAAATTCAATTTTATTTTCTAGAAGCAAATTTTGATGCATATTCGAATGATTTGAACTAAGTTTTGATGTTAATTTCTGTACAAAATTTATCCAATGATATTTTTGTTCAGTAAATAGTAATGTTGCTTCTAGAAAATATTATCATGAGAATTTTATTCAAAGTTTCCGCTGCGTATTTAAAGTTGTTATGGACTTTTAATTAAATTCGAACCAACGGGAGAATTTGATTTTAAGACCCAAGAAATGAATATGAATTGATTATAATGTTATTATTATTCTGACCAACGTTGATTAATAGCAATATTATAATGTTGATGTAATTATGGTTTTTTGTTATGCATTATTTCTATTTCTGCTCAACGGTGATGTGGATTTAATGTATAAAACAATTGTATGTTTTAATTTTGACCAACGTTGAAACTAAGGCATGCAAATTATTGTTGTTTTATTTTATATATATTATGTTCTCACTTTAAAGAGAAATTGTGTTTTCAGGAGGATACTCCTTGATGGCTTATATCAAAGATATCCCAACTCTCAAAGGGGATAACTATATTGAATGGAAGAAAAAGATAAACTTGGCTTTTATCCTCGCTGAGGTAGACTGGGTAGTCACCACACCGTGTCCCAAAGAACCTGTGGCACCGGTGAGGGAGACATATGAGACTGATGCTGCATGGCAGAACAGAGAGCGAGATTTTGCTCCCGTAAAGATGTCCTATGACCTTGAGCATAGGAAATGGGTCACTACCAACAAGAAGTGTTTGGCAGTGATAAAGAACATGATTGAGCCTGCTATTGTGGGCTCAATTCCAGACTGTGACACGGTCACAAAGTACCTAGAAAGAATAAAGAGTCAGTTCACTGGCTCTTCAAAGACATATGCAACCTATCTAATCAAGCAGCTGGTAACAAAAAGGTACTCTGGTGGCGGCAGTGGCATTAGAGAGCACATAGTGAGAATGAGCAATCTGGCATCTAAGCTCAAACCAATGGATTTGGCACTCAAGGATGAGTTTCTTATTCATTTGATTTTTGCTTCTTTGCCCAAAGAATTTGACACCTTTGTTGTTAATTACAACATATAGCCTGAAAAATGGGATTTAGAAAAGCTCATAGCCATGTGTGTGCAGGAGGAGGAAAGAATAAAAGTTTTACAAGGTGGTACTGTCAACTACCTAAAAGATAAGAAAAAGAACTATAATAACAGTTCTTCCTCCAAGTCATCTGGAAAGGGTCCCATGCAATAGTCTCAGAACAAGCAATTCCCAGTGGATAAAGACCAGTGTCTCTACTGTAAGAAGACGGGACATTATAAGAAAAATTGTCCTGATTTCCTAAAGATGATAATGAAAAATAAAGGTGAGAACATTATTACGTTCGTAAATGAATCCTTGCATGTAAAGTTTTCAAAATCTACTTGGTGGATTGATTTAGGTGCAACTATTTATGTTGCTAATTCATTACAGGGATTCCGTTTGATAAGAACTTTGCAAAGAAGCGAAAGTTTCATTAAAGTCGCAAATGGAGTACAAGTAGATGTTGAGGCCATTGAAGATCTTCCTCTAGAGCTTACTGATGGCTTCATACTTTTTCTTAGAGATGTTCTTTATGTACCTTCTTTGCAAAGAAACTTGATTAGTGTATCAAAGTTGGACCATGATGGTTATGATTGCCATTTTGGAAATGGCAAATGTCAGATATTGTTTAACAATAAATGTGTTGGTCTTGCCTTCCGACAAGACGAGCTTTATTTGTTATCACTTCGTAAAAATGTGAATTTCGTATGTGATGTGAATGAGAATGTATCCTCATCAAACAATGCAAACAGAAAACGAAAGAGAGCTCATGATGCGTTGTCGAAATTATGGCACTGTCGTTTAGGCCATATTTCGAGGGGGAGAATAGAAAGACTAGTTGAAAGCTCTAGTTTGATTTTGGTTAATTGATGAAACCCTAAGTGCTAACCAAGTTTATCAAGATGATTATGAGATATGTAGCACTACTCCAAGTGATAAAGCAATGGCGAAGATCATGACAATGGTGATGGCATGGTGATGGTCAAATGCTTAAACTTGGAAAAGAAGAAAGAGAAACAAAAGGCTCAAGGCAAAGGTATAAAATGTAGGAGCTATTTTGTTTTAGTGATCAAGACACTTAGTGAGTGTGATCACATTTAGGATAGATAGCCGTACTATTAAGAGGAGTGAAACTCGTATCGGAATGCGGTTATCAAAGTGCCACTAGATGCTCTAACTCATTGCATATGCATTTAGGATCTAGTGGAGTGCTAACACCCTTGAAAATGTTTATGAAAATATGCTAACACTTGTGCACAAGGTGATACACTTGGTGGTGTTGGCACATTTACAAAGGAGGTGGTGTTTGCAAGGTTGAGATGGGTTTGGTGGTGTTGGCACATTCGGCGCTTTTGAGAAAATGAAATGCCTATTTTCTATTGCGCCGAATGCAAAATTCTTGGTGGTTGGCACATTTGAGCAAGGGTGAAGAAGTTAGAGTTGAAATAGAATTGGTCGAAATGATGCTGGCGTCGGTCTACTGACCGGACGCTGGGTCACTCAGCGACCGGACGCTGAAAGGCTGCGTCCGGTCGAGCTGTCAGACAGCATAGTGGCTAGGGTTGAGCACCGGACGCTGGTCTGTGTCCGGTCAAGGTGGACCGGACGTGTCCGGTCGAAAAATATGCCTTGGGGAGCTTACTGGAAACGACCGGACGCTGGGGCTTCAGTGTCCGGTTAGTTTTACCGGAGCGTCCGGTCAGCTTCGTAGCCATTGAAATCTGACGAACAGCGTTTGAAGCTGGTGACGTATGGCGTCCATTGGGTGACTGGACGCTGAGGGCCAGCGTCCGGTCAGTATGACCGGAGCGTCCGGTCAGAGCGCGTTTTGCCCAGTGAAGGGGTATAATGGCTCTATTTGATGGGGGCTCTATTTATAGCCCCATGGCCGGCTCAAGGGAGCATTCTTGCACATTTTCATTGACATAGCAACCTTGTGAGCTTAGCCAAAGTCCTTCCACTCATCTCCATCATTGATTCATCATCTTTGTGAGATTGGGAGAGAATCCAAGTGCATTGCTTGAGTGATTGCATCTAGAGGCACTTGGTATTCGTGTTGCGCTACGGATCGCTTGTTTCTCTTGGTGGTTGCCACCACCTAGACGGTTGGAACAGCGGTGGAGGATCGGCACGAGTTGGTGATTGTTCGTGGCCGTCTCCAGTGATTGTGAGGGGAGTTGTACCTTCCCCGGCGGAGCGCCAAAAGGTAACTCTAGTAAATTGCTCGTGTCATTGAGTTACCTCACTTGTGGGTCAGTTCTTACGGTGTCCAATCATGTGGACGAGGTTTGTGAAACACCTCTTAGCCGCCGAATCACTAAGTGTTGGTCGACACAACGGGGACATAGCGTGTTGGCAAACACGTGAACCTCAGGAGAAAATCGATTGTCTCTTGTCTTTGGCATTCTCCCGGTGATTGGCTATATATTCATCTTGTGATTGGTTCATCCCCTACACATTGGTATAATCACCTTACTCACTTATTTACATTCTTGCAAACTAGTTGACACAAGCTCTTTAGTGTAATTAGAATTGAGAGCTTGCTTTATTATTTATACTCATCTAGTTGAGCTCTTTAGAGTAGTAAGGTTGAGAGCTCTTAGTGAGTAATTACATAGCAAGTTTGTATGCCTAAGTAATCATTGCAACTAGAATTATTGGATAGGTGGCTTGCAACCCTTGTAGAGCTAGAGCAAATTTTCTTACGCTATTTGTCATACTAATCATATTGCTCTAGTTGATTTGTAGATTTTTAAATAGGCTATTCACCTCCCTCTAGCCATATTAGGACCTTTCACTAGTTAAGAATGATATTCTTCCTCCATTAGAGCTCTCAGATTTAGAACAATGTAGAGATTGCATAAAAGGAAAGTATGTAAAGAAAATTAAGAAAGATGCCAAACGAAGCGCAGGAATTCTACAGATTATTCACACAGACATATGTGGTCCTTTTCCTATGAAAAGTGTGAATGGTTATGATTCATTCATAACATTCACGGATGATTACTCTCGCTTTGGCTATATTTATCCAATTAAAGAAAGAACAGAAGTGTTGGATAAATTCAAAATATTTAAAGCAGAAGTTGAAAATCAGCATGATTTAAAGATTAAGATAGTCAGGTCTGACCATGGGGGAGAGTACTACGGTCGGCATACCCCATATGGACAAGTTCCTGGACCTTTTGCAAGGTTCTTACAGGAGAATGGTATAGTTGCCCAGTATTCAACACCGGACGAACCTTAGTAGAATGGAGTAGCTGAAAGGCGTAACCGTACCCTGATGGATATGGTGCATAGTATGATAAGTTACTCCACTTTACCGATGAGTCTGTGGATGGAGGCGTTAAAAACCGCCATTCATATTCTCAATAGAGTACCAAGTAAGTCGGTGCCCAAAACACCGTATGAGTTGTAGGCAGGAAGAGTACCCTCACTTAACCACTTGCGTTTGTGGGGGAGCCCTACTGAGGCTAAAGTTTTTAACCCAAATATTGGGAAGCTAGATCCCAAAACAGTGAGTTGCCATTTTATTGGCTACCCAGAAAAGTCAAAAGGTTTTCGTTTCTACTGTCCTAACAGACATACAAAGTTTGTGGAAACGAGACACGCTGTCTTCCTAGAGGATGAAATGATTAGGGGGAGCATGGTAGCTCGAGAAATTGACCTTGAAGAGAAGCGGGTGTATGCACCCACTCTGATCATTCATGAGCCATTTTTCTCACTACCTGCTGTTACTGCACAGACAGTACAAGACACTGTGGTGCCAGCACCTGTTGTTATCCCGCCTGTGGTAACAATGAATGATGATGAGGAACCTGTTCCTCAGGATCCTATAGAAACTATTGCCACACATGAGGAGCAACAACAGCCTCAAACAGAAAATGTGCCAAATGAGGAGGCCCCTAGAAGGTCTCAAAGAGTTAGAAAATCAGCTATTCCTGCTGATTATGAAGTGTACAACACTGAAGAATTTCAAATGGATGATGATCCTACCTCATTTGAAGAAGCCATGAAAAGTGATCATTCATCAAAGTGGCTTGAGGCCATGGAAGATGAGATGAGATCAATGAATGCAAATAAAGTTTGGAATTTGGAGATAATTCCTAAAGGAGCCAAAACAGTAGGCTGTAAATGGGTCTACAAAACAAAACTTGACTCTCAAGGGAATATAGAGAGATATAAAGCCTGACTTGTGGCAAAAGGCTTTACACAAAGAGAAGGGATTGATTACAATGAGACCTTTTCTCCAGTCTCATGTAAGGATTCCTTCAGAATCATAATGGCATTAGTGGCACATTACAATTTAGAATTACATCAGATGGATGTAAAGACGACATTTCTCAATGGAGACTTAGAAGAAAATATTTACATGGCACAACCGAAAGGTTTTGTCATGGAAGGAAAAGAACATTTGAGATGTCGCCTAAAGAAATCCATTTATGGATTAAAACAAGCTTCAAGACAGTGGTACTTGAAGTTTGATTAGACAATAAAGAATTTTGGGTTTAAAGATAATGTTGAGGACAATTGTGTCTACGTAAAGTTTAAGAATGGGAAGTTTATCTTCCTTGTCCTGTATGTGGATGATATCTTACTTGCTAGTAGTGATGTCAGTCTACTACTGGAAACAAAGAAGTTTTTGTCCTCAAAATTTGATATGAAAGATCTTGATGAAGCTTCGTTCGTTCTAGGGATTGAGATTCACCGAGATAGAAGTAATGGGGTATTAGGACTGTCATAAAAGGCATACATAGAAAAAGTCTTAAAGAAATTCAGTATGCACAAATATAGTCTCTCACCTGCTCCTATAGTCAAGGGCAACAGATATGGGGATTTTCAATACCCCAGGAACCAATATGAGATTGATCAAATGAAAGTGGTTCCATATGCTTCAGCTGTCAGAAGCTTGCAATATGCTCAAGTGTGTACGCGCCTTGACTTGGTATTTGTTACCGGGTTACTTGGCAGATTCCAGAGCAATCCTGGAATAGAACACTGGAAATTGGTAAAGAAAGTCTTACGTTATTTGCAAGGAACGAAAGGCCTCATGATGACGTATAGAAGATCTAATTCATTCCATATAGTGGGATATTCAGATTCTGATTATGCGGGAGATAATAGAAAATCCACGTCTGGATATGTGTTCACTCTCGCAGGGGGAGCTATTTCATGAAAAAACTCAAAGCAAACCATCACTACACCGTCCACAATGTATGCCGAGTTTGTAGCGTGTTATGAGGCAACGGGGCAAGTGAACTGGCTAAAGAAGTTCATACCTGGTTTGAAGGTGGTTGACGACATCAATAGACCACTAAAGTTATACTGCGATAATAATCCAGCAGTACAGTATACTCACAACAATAGGTCAAGTGGTGCTGCCAAACGCATTGACATAAAGTATTATGTTGTGAAGGATAAAGTCCGGGATCAAATGATAAGTCTTGAGCATATAAGTACCGAAAAGATGCTCGCGGATCCACTTACAAAAGGCTTACCACCCAATGTGTTCAGAGAACATGTAGCCGGCATGGGTTTAAGGGAAAGCCTACGATTCCTGGACTATAAAGGGCCCAAAAGTTAAAGTAACTATTTCAGATCAGAGACGTGCATTGTAGCTGTCAAATCTATCGGCGATTGACCGTGACGATGAAATATACTCTATGCATCATCTGTGAAGAAATGAGTAAGGATAAAAGGATTGAAGTTTAAAGTTTAAGGATAAAAGTAATAGTGAGATCAAGGGGGAGAATGTTAGATTGATCTTCCGGCCAATAAGCCCAACGGCCTATTGGGCCTTGGTCACGCGCCCTGATCGGGGGCGCCCAACCCTACATGGTTGGTGGGCCCCCGTCGCACTGCGCTATATATAGAGGTGGGGGCCGGCGGCTCGAGGTACGAGGTTCACCGTGAGCCGCAAACCCCACCGACAAACCCTAGACCGATCTGAGAGGGCGCGCAGCCAGCGACGGGAAGCTCCACTGACTTCGCCGTCGCCACTGCACTGCATCACCGTCTCCACTGCGTCGCCTCTCCTCACCGACCGCCGCTGCCCATGTGCTGCCTCCATCAACGAACCAGCGATGACCGGATCGAGCTCCAACTCCACGGGATCCGATGGTCTGTGAACTTCTCACTCTCCTCTCCTTTCTCCCACTCTCTGCCTATTCTAGTTCATCATGTTCAACAGTACATCCGTCTAGATCTACCCTAGTCGATCCACAGAAACTAACACTTTCATGACTAATTGTTTGTCATTCTTGCGTTTGCGTGTCCTGAAGCCTTTGTGTGGCTTGTTACATTCATGCCATACACTATTGTTGCATATTTCAGGTGTTCTTACTGCTTATTTCTTGCTGTCTAGTCGCACCTGCCTACTTCGCTTCTCATGGGGACACCGTTGCTCGCAGAAGTGTCCTTTCTACTGGTCGTGACGAAGCCTGGGATTACTTCTACTAATCCTTTTGCTGGAGATGATACGGCTGCTTCTAGTTTCTTATGCAAGTGGCCACAAAGTACTTGTAAATTTTATATCTTTCCTTTTCCTATGATCCCATCTTGTGGTGTTGAGTGATGTTTCTATTTATCTTTTGGGACTGTGAGATTCCCTGGTCACTGCCTGCGTAACTAATGTTTATGCTTGTTACTCCCTAAGGGCATGTTATGGCTAACATTGCTTGTATGCTGAAGCGGCCCACCTAAATGGTAGAATGAAGCTGGTTTGTTTTCCAATGAGTTGTGGCAAAATTGAAAGAGGCAACTGTTTAGATTGCTACCACATGACACAAAGCGTACATATTGTGATATGAAGGGGGTTGTTTGTTTCGTAGCTACATTAGGGACTGGTTTGTTTTCTAGAAATTCGATCAAAATTTAAAAAGTTTGACTTAAAACGACTTCAGAAATTGATTATTTCAGGGACAGATGGAGTATAGACATCCTCTATTCCAAATTTCTCGCTAGCCAAAGATGAAGAGTGAGATAACTCTTTAGAGTACGCACAAGATATAGAAAAGTGTCGGAGGCTGAAAAGATGTAGAAAGTGATTTTTAATGAAATGACTCTCCAAATAATAATTTTGAGAGTAAATTTTAAATTAGATTAGAAGGCAATCTGTTTAAGATTTCATGTCACGGTTTGATTAGTCAAAACTGCATCAACACTATATAAAAAGGAAATATTATTTTTATAAATTAAAAAGGAAAAATAACGGGACAAGAAATGAAGCTCATGAAAGTCCGATGAAAAAAAATGGACGCAGGCAAGGAAAAAAAACAAAGAAAAGTCATGGAACCAACAGCACATGAAAGGCCTATGAAAAAAATGAACACTCGCAAGAAAAAGAGAAAAGTCACGGAAGAGCATCACGGTCCGACAAAAACGAAAAAAAAAAATACTGAAGCTAGCGTAACGCTAACGAAATTATTTAAGGGCAAAAACTTTTGGCTCTCTAATATTAGGTATAGATATAGATTAGATTAATAATAAACTATTTGATATTTTAATTCACAGTTTCATTATTGGTTGGACCACCATCCACTGATAAAGTTCTAATAATAATAATAAAAAAGTTTCATTCTAATCAACACTCCATCGTCATATTTTTAGTGATGCGAATATTTATTTATAGGAAAGAGTCGGGAGTATAAAGAGCTATAAATACATTTATTATCTATTTTTATTGTTTATAGAAAAAACAGGAAAAGAAAAAGGACACGGACGGAAAAAGGGGGAAAAAGCGTTTCTGTGGGTGGACGCCTGGACGGCCCGAGGTTTCCGTGGCTGACCGAGCTTGTGGGTAACGGACACGGAATAAAAGAGCATTGCGGTGGGTGGCTGATTCTATTTCTATGGGGTTAACCGACACGGAACTTGCGGATTAGGTTGGACGAAAGTTATTTAACGACAGAAATTTTACATCTTGAATCGATCCGGCCGAGCATCCATCTGCATCTCGCGCTCCACCACCATGAGCAGCGGGAGGTCCAACACAAGGAACATCGGTATCGCCCCACGATGACCGCTTCCGTTGCTCACCGATTAATAATACTCGTAACTGTTTGGTTTTGGAGCCGTGGTACGTACCTATGCATAGGTTGCACGTACGAGCTTCTCATCTTATATTTTCCTCGTGTTCTTGTTTTATTTTCCACATCAATACCGAGTCCGTTAAGGGGATGTCGTATGAATAAAAAAAACGTACCAGCTATGGAGAGCGGAAAAAAAAACAGGGAAACGGAGCAGCGGAGTGAAGCTGGGAAGCCTCGTGATGCCTTCAAGAAGGAAAACGAGGCCAAAGGCACCGGCGTCGCAAGGCTGCAAGGAAAGGTTTTCACCCGCAAATCCTAGCTCACCATCCAGGCTTTCGCCATGATGTCTCATACCCACCCACCATTCACGAAGCAAGGTGCCAGTGACAAACGCGGACATCCCCGCCAACACCGATGCCACCGAGAGCCAAGGGGGTTGTCCGCCGCCACGCACCATAACCAGCCGAAGCCAGCTAGCAGCAAGCCGAACTGGCCAGCAACAAGGGAAAGAAGGATGACAGGAGAAAGAGGGGGTCGGGTAAGGGAAGGCAGAAGCCCTAGCCACCCAGCCTAACAACATCCGCCCCAGATGGCTCTGGCCATCGGCCACCATAGCCCACCAGAGCCCAGGCCAACCCTTGCCCAACGTTAGGCTGAACAAGACAATGCTACAAGGCTACGTGCCTTTGGAGCATCCCCACCTGGGCATGGGTGCTTTGCTTTGCTAGCGAGGTGGTACAAATTCGATTCCTCGCGTCGCGGAGTGCAGACAACAGCAGCATGCAACAGCGCTGACTTGCTGCTAGCTTTCTCCGTGTGGCCCAATAGCGATGGTTTGGCCCAAATCCAGTCTCTTATTTATTGTTTTACTCTTTAGGCTTAATCTAGATGGATTCTAGACTCATATAATGGTGTAATGGTTTGATATATATAAATGTTGCTTTTACTCAATATCCCAATAGATATTTGTTTCCGACATTCTTCAAATCCGATTCATACCGTATTCGATACTCATTATTCGTATCCGTAACCGAGACAATCTGTATTCGTATATGTATCCGGTAGCTATCCGTGTCCGAATCCGACTCTGAATAGAAATGTGAAAACAAATACAATATCGGAGATATCCGTTCGTATCCGATCCGTTTTCATCCATAACTCCATGCGTGTCGCGGCGCACGGTAAACCTCGGGCTGCCATGTTGTGGCGCACGGCGGTGAGAAACTGGTGCAACGAAAGGATCAGGATCTGCAGCATCGGATCTCTCACTTGCTCGACTTATGGGCTGCACATGCGCCCGTTCGGCTACGAGGATTGATCTTGGACTGGGTTCAGAAAGAAAAGGAAAGTCAGTTAGTAGAACCAGTGTACCACTTGCTGCACCTGAAATTCTAAACCATGTAACCTGTACTCCTGGAGAGATAACGGGAATAGGGACAGAGAAGACCGGAAATGGAATCTTGTAGGGAAATAGAAGAAAGGTTGGAATACTTACTCAAAAAAGAGAGCAAATCTGTCAGAAAAATACAAGTACAGATATACTGGGGGATCAAATGCTCTGTTTCCAGTGAAGAGGAGCAAACCCATAGCATGAAGGTCTTAAATTATATGTCAATAGTTTGTGTTTTGTTGGCCTTAAATTATATGTCAATACTTTAATCTCTTGCTGCAAGACTTTCGTATTGACTTGGATTCTCCTTGTGCCCAAACCATATTCCGCAGAAATCTTGTTGAGGAAAAGAGCATGCGGGAATTTGGATTTGTTTGACAGGGGGAATTCCGTGGTCTTCCAAAGGAAATACTTCACGTGCTCTACAACCACAATTTAAACAGTCAAAACAGTCCATGATATTGAACGGAGAAAATAGAAAGAGCTGTGAAATCTGCCAGGTAGAGCAGGCGACTAAGGGCATCCGCAGTGGTGAGTCGATTTTTTTAGGAGAGAGAAGACCACGTAAGCTGCGGCAGTGAGTCGATTCCAATAATCTCCGGAGGTCGATCAACTCTTCCCATGGGCCAATCAAATAAAAAAATGTTTTCTTCTCGTGAGCAGGACACATGCAAAAGAGAGCCAGTGATTTCCATCCCTTCTCTCCTCGTCTTCTTTCTGCATGAATACTATTTTAATCGGTGTGAAAATTAGCTCATGTTTTGCGGTCGGTTCCTGAGTCCTGAGTCCTGACACACAAAAGTTTTGCTGTAGTGGTCCCTCCATCGACTTATGTAATTAAAATATTCTTATGAGTCGCTTTCGAAAAAACACTAGAGAAGCCCGCCTGTTTGGATCCCTTCATTTTGGAGGAAGTGGAATCTACTTAAGAAATTAGGCTATTTGGCTTGGAATTTGAGATTGCACAACTTTCCAAAGTTCACATATAATCCTATCTTAAATTCATAGGGTGGAAGATTGGAAATGGATTATATGGATTCTTCTTCTCCAACTTAGTAAAGCTGTAGACTTTACTTAACGGATTCTAAAGATTCTTCTTCCACAACTATAGTTTATACAATGAATTCAATACCAATGATCCAAACGGGGCCTAAAAGGAAAGAAACATCAACCACGAAGCAATCTAGGCCGTCCATCTTTCTAAGTTTATAAAAAAAATATTATGCTCTACCACCATCAATTACCGATGTGTGATTAAATCCAAGAGTTATAATGACATTTTTTTTGAACCGAGAGAGTACTAAAGGCTACAAGCAAGCAAAGTCCCATAAATAAAAAATAGAAAATGCCAAAAATAATATTTGTTGGGCCAAAAGGAACGTTTCATTACGCTCTAGCCTCCAGGCCCAGGTCCAGGCCAGTTCACGCCACACTGTACACTGTTGGCTGCTGGGGAAAGCTGTGGATTATGGGACCCCACCCCATCGCAGTGCTTTGTCAGGCATAGTGGAGGCAGCCGTACGTGTTTCCAGAGCGACCAGCACACCACCGGAATTAAGCGTGTGTTTAGCTTTAGAAAGTTTGGAATTTGGGGTTACTGTAGCACTTTCGTTTTTATTTAGTAATTAGTGTTCAATCATGGACTAACTAGGCTCAAAACGTTCGTCCCGTAATTTTCCACCAAATTGTGCAATTAGTTTTTTTTTTCATCTATATTTAATGCTCCTTGCCTTGCTGTTGCCTATACTAGCTCAGTCCTACGTGCCTGCAACATCGTTGCACCCCAGGAAATTGAAGTGGGTCGTAGCCTCAGTAACTTTGCTCTGTAAAGTTACGTCGTAACTTTTCATTCATCTGGTGCGTCCATTTAACATCTAACGTATCTAGTGATTTCTAGCATAAACAATTCCCAAACTTGACCATTTCAGCGTGCTGGACGTGCGTGGACGCGTGCTGGCGGCGACAGACCGCGGAGGTGAGCCTGTCGACGCGGAAGAGCATGGCCCCTTCCGACGAGGTCTTGCACTGCGCCTGAGATGGTGGCGCCCATCTCCTCCACGGCGGCGAGTAGCATGCCTGTCCCCATCTCCTCCCACTCCTCCGGGACGACGCGACGCCGGAGAGATCTGACTCTGCGCGGGACTCCATCTTCTCTGGGACAACTCGAATTCCGCCTTCTCCGGGAAGGGGCTGATGACGGCGACATGCGGGAGGGCTGCGCACGAGCTGCACGCGGTGCGGGAGGGCTAGTGTGGCACGAGACTTCTGCGGCGGCGCGGCGTGCTGTGCAGCTCTGAGCAGCGGCTCAGCGTGGCGAGGACTCCGTGAAAAGGTTTTTGGACGTCTTATGGCGAGCGCGGTGTCGAGCAGGGCGAGGGTGCGCGGGAGCGCGAACACCGGGTTGAACGTGAAGAAGCAGCAACTCAGTGTGGCGAGGACTCCGTGAAAAGGTTTTTGGACGTCTTATGGCGAGCGCGGTGTCGAGCAGGGCGAGGGTGCGCGGGAGCGCGAACACCGGGTTGAACGTGAAGAAGCGGCAGAGGCGGGAGTGGCTCTGGAAGCAGCGTGCGGCCATGCCCGCTGCCTTGTGGAGCGCCCCCTCCGTGTCGGCCTTGACGTGCGTGGCTGGGCACTCGTTCAGCTCGGCCCGCGTCGCCTGCTGCAAGAGCTCGGCAAGCTTCTTGGCGCGGGACCGCAGCTCCGTGAAGTCCGTCGGGAGGCCGATGCATCCCAAGTGCGGCTCCCAGCCGCCCACCACGGTGCTCCCGCATCTCCCGCAACGGCTCAAGTTCCGGTCATCCGCGACAGCGAGTAGCGCAGCATCCGCAAGGCTGCACGCACGCCCGCGATGGTGGTGCCGGTGGGTCCGATGCGCGCGGCTCCTGGCACCCGCGGCCGTCCGTGCCCGCGATGGCGACGGGCGACGGCGCTCCCTGCCGGCTCTGCCACGAGTTCGGCCGCTTTCGTGCGCTAAGGCCCGTGTCCGTGCGGCCTGCGGCCGGAAAACCGATTGAGAAACCTAGAGCCGGGCGTTAAAAGTATTGGAGCCGTCGGATGCTAACTGGAGGATGGAGATTGAAAGAAAGTTACAACATGACTTTGCTCTGTAAAGTTACTGAATCCGGCTCCGTTTCTGGAACGGGATTGACAAGCACGCCGCTGGCCAGTGCTTTTTTCCAACATCACGTGTTTGCGACGCGGACACTCGGCGTTGTTGGCCCGGCGCCGAAACTTCGCAGAAGCTGTGTGGTCTGGCCCCAAAAAACCGCAGCCGTGCGTCGTCTCCGTTCCAGGGGCGGGCATGTGGCCCTGGTTTCCCCACGGGGCGCGCATCCGTCTCGTGCGCCGACCACACCGCCACTACTATAAAGAACTCACTCACACCACGGAGACATCCAAGACCAAGCAGTCTGCACTCTAGCTGCACCCACCCACCAGATCGAGGGAGCCAAACAAACTCCGCGTCGTCCGTCGTCTTCTCGGCCACGCGCGCCCCGAGTCCATCGTCCAGTCGACCACCAGTACTCGATCGTCGCCCGGCCGGCGCGCGCGGCGATGTCGTTGAGCGAGCTGGTCGGCGGCGGGCTGCAGGGACGGCGAGCGATCCTGATGCATGCCCTCGGACGCCCGGTCCCTGCGGCGGCGGTGGCGAACGAGCGAGCAGGCGGCGGCGTCGTACGGGCGGCCGGGCCACCGCCGTGTTATGGCTCGTCGGAGTCTGCTGCGGCGGCTGTGAGTCGTCGTCATCCAATCGGCTCTGGAACGGGCGGCTCCGGCTCGCCTGGCGATGCTGATGATGCGCTTCTTGCTGCAGCCGCCGCACCGTCGCCGTCGCCGTCGCCGGGTCGTCTCACCGCCGAGATGGCTCTGTCCATCCTCGTCGACTGCTTTGGCCACTAGCTAGAGAGTAGAGATCGTCCTTTTCAGGCTCTGAATGACTTGACTACTACATTTCGTAATAATTTATTATTATGTATACTAATACGGAGTCGCATGTACGCTTGTATATATGAGTCCAAACAGCCAAGAATCCACGCTTGCTCGACGTAGCCTTTGCGGGAGACCGGAGCTCGATCGAGCAAGCCCAAAAGAAATACTCTAGCAGATCGATCAGCCCAGAAACGAGTGTTTGACGGGGTGTCAGGGTCATACACTGATATACACCCCTGAATGGCTGGTAGCACTTGCTAATAACTTTGTCTTGTCCTTGAGCCGAAAACTGATGTTTGGTAGGATGGCGAGAGAAGGCTATATATACTCGCCAAAGTCGAATGGGTTACGGATTCGATTTTAGAATGGCAAGTGTGTGAATCAAAGACCTTGTACTCAACTACTCCGTACTCGAGGTTCGTCGGCTATCCAATAGCGGTGGAAGCACATGACGATAATAAGGTTGTTGCAGGATGTCCTTATGGATGAAAAAAGTAAGGATGCGAAGATCTTACTGCCTAGAATCAAACAGGCCCTTAATCGTCATAAGGAGGTAGAAAGATGTATCAAAAGAAAATTTGTTGCTTCTTTAAACGAGGTGGGATCACCCAAAATTCTTCACTAACATATTCTTGACTAGCATATTCTTCACTAACATAGTCTTTATAGTCATCAAAAATAGCTGATTTTCTAATTCTTTGAGACCTTACGTGGCCTCAGCTATTGTCACTTCTTTCATATGGAGCTGTTGTTGCTCTTTATTGCTAGAAGATAATTGATTCTACATGCTCCTGTGTAACAGATCCCTGTTTATATTTTTCATCTTCTTTGATGAGCTAACAACAGGTGTTGTATAAGTCATACATCATCGACAGTTATTTGTTGCTCTTGAATCACTGGAGTGGCCGTGCAGTCCCACTTCTCTTCAAGTCTTAGGTCTCTGCATATCATGCTTCTCCAGATTATTCCATCTTTTATAAATATAGTGTATCTTTAAATTTCTAATTTGGGTTTAATCTATTAAAAAAGGTCCAGGAATTTAGCTATTTCTCTACTTAGGGGTATCATTATTATGACCGCTGTACTCACTCAACGATCACATTTATATTTTATAAATCACTCTTGCCTCAATGCACACTATGCATTGCATTATCTGAAGTATAGGGGAGTATCTTTCTTAACTGTCTTTCTTAATTGATCTCACAATTCTCCCCCTCGAAATATGGCATAAACTTTGCTGCCATAATTTCGAAAACTATTCAAAACTCTTGTGGATGAGGAGACATTTATGACTTACTTCATTTACATGAATATATCATGCAAACAAAGTTATTTCTTAATTCATATGGAAGTACACTTTCCTCATTCCACTTCGAGAACTTAACAAAGTCTTTAGCAATACTTCTGCAAGTCATGCTCGCATGTTTTCTTATCTTTTGATTCATATGAAACTTCCTTTGTCTTTAAACTCATTGAGTGCTTAATGTCCATGATACAATATAATCACACGGTTAGTACTAAGGTAGTATAAGAGCTACCCTAAACTTCTCTCGCTGTGCGGGATATACTAAACACATGAGACATCACGAACTTCTCCCGCGATACAACATGAATGCTATGACAAAACTTCTCTCGCCATGCGGAATAATTCTCTATAAGGGACATAAATACTATAATTAGCTCTCAGGACATTAGAAGTGTTTGAGCATTGAATCCATCAGATTCAGAAATAAATCCAAATATTGTGTAACATATATGCTTAATCCAACATTGGTCAAATTAAATATGCATTTGACTTATTACATATCTTATCATAATGACTGAAACTATAATTAAATTCTTCTTCATAGATAGTACATAAAAGACATTTCTTAAACTAAGTGTGAAGTTGCTGTCAAGCTCTCATAGGAGTTGACCAACATCTTCCATATCAACTTCGACACTATTTGTGACTCTTATTGCTTCGTCACCTCTTCTTGGCTTAATTATATCCATGAATCCCTTTCTTTTCAAGCCATTCTTTAAAGAGAACATAATCCCTCATGCAATGGCCTTCTTTCTTACAGAACTTGCACTTAGGTTTTTCATCATTGAGTCACAAGTACCCATCTTATTTTTTTTCTGCCTTCAAGAATGAAAGCAGGGAGATCTTTGTCTGAAAAATATCAAACAATAATGAGCATATTCTATATCTCCGTTGGGCAGAAAATAGAATAAAACATCATTCTTCTACATTAATTCCACATCACCGTTGGTCAAAAATGGAATTAATATATGAAAAAACTCATGAATAATCCTATAATATTTTTCTTAACTTGAAAACCACGTATAGCTACTCTTCAAAATTAAATTCCCCCGTTAGTTCGAATTTAATTACAAGATAATCAACATAATTCCATCGAAACATGAGAATAAAATACATTCTACTAGTTTAGAAGCATTTCTTGATCCTTATCTACTCTCTAAAAATTTGATCACGTTGGTGCAAAATTTATCAGAGATTTAAACTTCAAACTTAATCTCACAAATAACATTATAATATTATTATCATCAATGTTGATCAGAAAATAACAATACCATAATTAACTTAACATAAATATGACTACGCCTCTAATTAAATTTTCCCGTTGGTTCCAATTTAATTAGAGGATCAACATAATCATAATTTACTAAATAAATTTAGCTGCTCTTCAAATTAAATCCTCCCATTGGTTTGAATTTAATTGGAAGATAGTAAACATTAACTTTGCAGCGGAAAACTTAAAAATAAATTTATCTACTTTTTAGAAGCATGTTACTGTGCTACTCTCTGCAAAATTGTTCCGTTGGTTCAAATTTTGACACAGATTTAAACATCAAAATACAACTTGATTCATAAAAATTGCTTCTGAAATAATAAGACTAAAAAATATGACTTCTTGAATTTGGCCCGAAGGCTCTCGGCGAAGCGGGCCGGCCAATCAGCAGAGGCGCGCGCGCCGCGTTCCCCGCACCTAGGCCGCAACCTCGGCCTGGGCCGGGAAAGCGCCCTCCCGCCTAGGCCGAAAGGCGGCCTGGCTGCCGCCAGCCGTCGATCTCAATCGGACGGCTGTCCGGCGTTCTCGGCCGATCAAAATGGCGCAACGGCGTCGCCTCCCTGAACCCTAGCCATTCTCATTTTCCCTTCTTTCCTCAGCGCCGCAGACGGCAGCGGCGGCAGCTGCGGTGGCCGCCGGCGACTGTGAGGGGCTGGTGCCGCTAGTCTAGTCCCGGTTGGCATCTCCACTTCTTTCCTTTCTCCTTCCTTTCTCAGCCTTGCTCTCCCCATCTCAGCGCGATGGCCGAAGGAAGATGGCGGCGCCGCCGTCGATCCCCTCGCCGGTGTGCGCGCTCACCGTAAGGTGAACGCGCCGCCGTCAAGCGATCTAGCGGCGGTGCCCATTGCCGAAGTAGGCCAGAGCCTGCACACACAACGACGAGCGGTGGTGGCAGCGCGGTCTTGTTCCCACGCGACGGCGGTGGTGACAGTGGCGGAGAAACCTCGGTGAGAGCCCCCTTTCTCCGTCTCTTCCCATTGGAGTGCTAGGGTTGGGTTCGTTCGGGATCGAGATTTTTAGGGTTAGGATTTCATCCAAAATGAATCAGCTTCTTCTAAATTCTACCCCTGCCTAGATCTACTCCAAAATCTGGCTCTGATACCATTGATAGCTTCTTTAGGACCTCTAGGTGTAGATGTAGCGGGTACAGTTCTTCCATTTGGGATAAAACCAGTAGAACATCATAGAGCACAAACCAGAGAGAGATAGAGAGAGAGAGAGAAGATGTTACTAACCATCCTAGTTGGTGGAGGAGCTCATCACGGAGATGAAATGAAAGTGGCGTCGGTGTCGGTGGTGTGGAGGCAGCGATGCCGGTGGAGCTTTCCGTCGCTGGCAGCGCCTCTCTGATCGATTAGGGTTTCTCGGTGGGGTTACTGGCGGCGGCGAACCTCATATCCTGAGCCCCTGGCCCCCACCTCCTTTTTATAGGCACTGCGATGGGGGCCACCAGCTAGGAGTATGGCTGGGTGCCTGAAAGGTCCTTATTTGGTTTTGGTAATTGAGTGACAACTTAGGTGGACTAATTGTGTTTATGTGAGATACACAGGTGATTAGTCCACAGGTACATGTGTGTGAGCAACATATGCCATGAAGGTGAAAATGGCTAGGAGATGTTGTAAAGCTCACACATGTGATGATGAAGGAGCTTAAATGCACATGAGACATGACATTGAGTCATGTGATCAAGGCGGAGAAGATCAAGACAAGACTTGGCTTGATGGACCGGTTGCAAGCGTGAAGGGCAAGTCGAAGGCTTTGGAGTGATGGACCGCGTGGCGGTGAAGCTTGAGCAAGACTTGGCGCCGATGGACGATGGCAACGGTGAAGTGCAAGTAGAGTCAAGATCGATGAACCAATATGATCATGTGATGATATGAAGTGGATCATATCATTGTTGATCGTGTTGGTACATGTGTTGCATCGATATTGAAGGAGATGGAATGAAATGCGCAAGGCAAAGATATAACCTAGGGCATTTTATTTCACCGGTCATAGGTGTGTAGAGAAGTTTATGACCGGGTTTAGGATAGATAGCCGTACTATCAAGAGGGGCAAACTTGTTTGCATATCGGTCATCTAGTGCCACTCGAGTGATCTAACTTTGCATTATCGCTAGGATCGAGTGGCGTGGCAAGTTGAGTGGCTAACATCCTTTGGAAAATGATTGTGAAAATGCTAACACACATACATATGGTGGTGTACACTTGGTGGTGATTGGCACATTTACAAAGGAGGTGGTGTTTGTAGGGGTGAGATGGGTTTGGGTCCCTCTCTCCCTCCCGCCGAGCTTGCTCGGCGGGATTTGGCGCTTTTGGAAAAATGGAATGCCTATTTTCTATTGCGCCGGATGCAAATTCTGGTGGTTAGCATATTGGTGCAAGGGTGAAGAAGTTAGAAGTGAAAACGAGTTGGTCGCGAAGATGCCGGCGTCGGTCAACTGACCGGACGCTGGATCTGAATGCACCGGACGCTGGAAGGCTGCATCCGGTCAGGCTGACGTACGGTGACGTAGTAACTGGAGTGTGACCGGACGCTGGCTGCGTCCGATCGCGTTCGACCGGACGCGTCCGGTCATGCTCGGGAGCTTACTGGAAATGACCGGACGCTGGGGGTTTAGCGTCCGGTCAGTTGATGTTGCTACGTCTGGTCAAGTCAAGTGATCATTGGAACCGGGACACGTGGTCGTCTGCGAGCGACCGGACGCTGAGGTCCAGCGTCCGGTCAACACGACCGGAGCGTCCGGTCGGCCCGACCGTTGCCCAGTGAAGGGGTAACGGCTAGTTTAGCCCTTGGGGCTATAAATAAAAGTAGCCTTCGGCCATGGCTGGTGTGGAGCACCTTGGGGGACTTTGTGTCCATGCTTGAGAGTGCTTGGGAGCCCTCCATCACACACATACTTGATAGTGATCATTCGACTGTGTGAGTGAGCGATTCTAGTGCGATTGCATCGTGAGGTTGCATCGAGTGGCACTAGGTGATCGAGTTGTAAGCCGGTGGTGCTTGTTACTCTTGGAGGTTGCCACCTCCTAGACGGCTTGGTGGTGGTCTCCGTCGAAGCGCGCAAGAAGATTGTGCGGCGCTCCGGAGAAGTGCTTGTGAGGGGCACTTGTGCTCGCCCCGCGGGAGTCGCGAAGAGCAACTTTAGTAAAGCGTGTCATTGAGCTACCCTCACTCAAGGGGTAGGTTCTTGCGGCGTCCGACGTGCGGGCTTAGCGGGTGATGCTAATTAGCCGCCGAACCACCAAGTGAGCGGTCGACACAACGGGGACTAGCGTGTTGGCAAACACGTGAACCTCGGGAGAAAAATCATCGTGTCAACCTTGTTCTTCCCGTTGGTTTGCATCCCCGTTACACAAGCTTGCGTTTACTTTCATATACATTAAGCTTGTGTTGTTGCTTTTGTAATTAGTTAGCTTGTGTAGCTTGCTAGTTACCTTCATGCTTGTGTAGCATAGAAGTAGCTCCCTTGCGTGGCTAATTTGATTTGTGTAACCTTATTAGTCACATTACTTAGTTTGTGTAGCTAAGTAATTGCGCTCTCTAATTTGGCATTGGTTGCCTTGTTATTGAGTGTAACACCCCAGGTGTTTGCCACCAGTTAAGCAATGGGTTTGAGCTAAAACATGGTATATTAAGTGATGATGAAGATGTCAAGGTCGAACCTATAGAAACAAGCCCCAACCTAAACTTGGAGATTGCACCTTTGCTCGCCTATAGACCCCTTTTCAAGACATATGCTTGGGTGGTGTTATTGGAATATCTTCGTATGTCTCACATCAATAACCACCTATATTGATCCGTGGAAAAGTTTCGTGAAGTTTGGAATCAAGAAGTCACATGAAATGACGAGTTATGTCGTTGCTTGAATTATTTTATAAAGTGAAGGGAATTCTCGATCATCAACCAAATTTCGCAAACATGCCCAAATGACTCTAGATGAACTCTACAACAAAAGTCATGAAAGGTTCATGTTGGGCAAATGCCAAGAAAACGCTCCAATAGAGCAAAAAGGATAATTTAAGCTTCATAGTGATCCTACTTTGGTCAAACTAGAACAGTAGGTTCTATACCAGTTTTGAGGTTGGACCTTAAATGAAAGTTGTAGTCCATATCATGTAGAACAAACTTTGTCTTTGGACTAAGAGCTAGATCAGCTTGGAAGTAAGTCAAATCGAGGCTCGAACTTTGAATTGACAGCTGTTTTCAGTACTTAGAAAAATTTCTAAGTCTGGAATCCATTGTCATCACTGTTGGCATTCCGCGTTCTCCGAAATTCGTTAAGCAATTTGAGTTGGTCCAAAAATAAAAGTTGAAGGTTATATTATGGAGAAGAGCATGCAAAAAGTTGCACTGAGTTTGACCGAGTTTCGACCTCCGAAAGTGAATTTCTGTGACCGTTAGCAAGGCGCTGACACTGTCATTTTATGGCTTAATTATCTGCTGATGAAGAGCTCTAACGACCATACCGCCTTAATCAAGTTTGTAGAGCATCCAGAGTAGAACAACTTTGCTACTGGCGCCAAGGTCCGAATATGCACGGAATATGCCGAAAAACGAACTCCAAGTCGGGCACAGCGACGCACGCCACGTATTCGAGTTTATGTCTGCGTGGCCACCATGCACCGAGAGCGCCCCCACCATTGCTGAGCTTCCTTGCCGCGTGCCCTGCCTCCTCTGCCACGCGCCCTGCCTCCCCTGCGCGGTATAGAGCTGGACGCCGAGCTCCCCACTCCCCAGCGCTCTCCCTCACTTGCTCTTCCTCGCTCTGCTCCGCGCCGGGACGCGCGTCCGCCATGGCCGGCTGGCCGAGCTCGCCGCCGCCGCGTCCTCGCCGCTCCAAGCCCCCACGGCCGCAGCCACGTGCACCACCGCATTTGCCTCGTCGTGCTGCACCTCGCGTGCACGCTCGCCCAAGCCATCGGTCACCGTATCGCCGTCGCCACCGGAGGACAGCAGCCGCCGTCGCTGTAGGCCGCCGGCGTGCGTGGCCAGGCCGCGTCGGGCCTCCTCGGAGCAAGCTGCGGCCACCTACGGGTGCGCGTGGACCCACCGGTGCTCCCCCGCCCCTCAGCCGCCGACGCCATGGCCTCCTCCGGCCGGAGCAGCGATCCTCTGCTCCAAAATCCCGTCAGGGACCTCCTACAAGAATTCGACGAAGTTCAGGGTCCTAACTGCGAAGTCAGTGACTCATGTGAATAGTACCGTAAGGACTGGTTTGTAATTATTTTGCAAGAACTTTGGAAATTCATAGTAATTCATAGGAAATTCGTAAAATAGTAAATGAGGACTTTTTGGAATCCTTGTGAAATTGTCTATGCAGTGGATCTATAATATGGCATGTTTTAGTTTAAATGTTTTGCGGTAAAAATAGATTTGTGCAGTAAGGTTGTAATGCTAGTTGAATTTGTTATTTTTCATAACTGTAGATCTAGGGCTCCAAATGAAGTGAAATTTTTGTGGCATGCTACTCATGTGATAGTTGATGTGTGGTAAAAATTTCATGAGTATTGGATGAAGTATGAGTGAGTTATTGGTTTACCTTGCTCTCACATGAATTCTTGCTTTAGCAACTTGTCTTTTTCATAGAGGTTGCTATACATATTCAAATGGAGTGAAATTTGTACAGTAGACTATTGAGAGGATATGTGAGCCACTGTAATTTTTGTAGAGTTTATTGTATACTTTTGGTATATGTTCATTAAGTCACCTCATTATCTAAAATAAATTAAGAAATGCATTAAAAGAATTTATTTGGTCATGGACACTAGGTTTTCTGGTGTTCTTTAGTCATGTGTGACATGTTGGTAAAGTTGGTTTTGCCTAATTATGTATTTGCAACATAAGTTAATAATTATTTTCTTGCCGATGTGGTTTATGGACAGATCTGGGAACTTAGCAGAGTTCTTCATGATAATGTGCTTTGTTGTGAAACTTGTTTATACAAAAGTTGTAGATAATTCATGTATCTAGCTTCTATTAAAATTTGGTGTCATTTGGCCAAGTAGTTTAAGAGTTATAGCTGTTTAAAGTTGGGTTTTAGAAATGGCTGTTTTCTGTCAATTGTGGACCAGTTTCTGTAAATGGATATATTTGACTTAGTTAACTTGAGAATCATGCTAAGATGATTAAAGATGAATTGTAGAAAATTTCATAAGCTTTCTAGAATGTCTTCTTGCAAGTCATTTGGATTTGTGTAACTCCAGTTATAGCTAAATCTTATAGCTGCTGTTTGCATGTCCAGAAATTGACAGATTCCAATTATAGTTGTTTGCTTGTATATTGCTAAGTGTGGCTTTGTTGATAATCAAGTTATGATACTTGTGACCTTATTAAACTTGTGTCATGCTTGATGTGCTTGCTCTCTATACTTAGTTGTGTGATGATAGTTAAATAGCTATTGGTGTCTATGTCTTACATAATCTTGTGTTGTCTTGAATGCTTATGTGATGCATCTTGTATTACCATTCATCCCATTCATACACATGCATCTTGCATCTCATTTAGGTACGCTAGATGAACCATGTGAAGGACGTGATGTTGGAGCCAAACCCGAAGATGGTGTTGGATGGATCTGTCCCGAAGATGGAAGGACTAAGCGAGTGCTAGGATCTGAGATGTCACCAGGATGGTGCAAGCTAACTGAACTGACTTGTGTCGGATCCCAGGCAAGCCCCGGAGCATTATAAGTCTCCTACTTTATAAAAGCAATTCTTTCTATATATATGAGTTTATATATATATTGTTGCATTAAGTTGTAGGAGTTGATTGAAACCGTTGATGCATTTATTACTATCCTTGCCTACCTTACTACCTTGTTACCCTGTTAGGTCAGGATCGAATAACTGCTTAGCCTTGCTTAGACCGGTAGCGATCGGTGATATCCGGTCACCTACATTGTAGGTGGTTACTGGAAGAATTTAGCTATGGAAAGAATGATATCCTGGAAGTAACCATGGGGTAATGTAAATGGAGACCGGGCGGGATGTCGATAGAGAAGCAACAAGACATGGAGGTCTTGGGTGTGGATCTATCCCCGTCTGTGTCGATTAAGGACCGACCGTTGTTGGGCCTCGAGTCATGTTGAACGCATGCCTTACATTTAGCTGGCCGGATAAAGTACCTTCCGACCGCGAAGCTGGGAGATTTTTCGGGCCGAGTAGATTGCCCGCAACGCACTATGCCGGAGCAGGTGTGGTAGGACACGGGGGCGGGATGATAAGGCCAAAGTGCAGTCGGTCGGCCCCCGGGTACATGTGGTTCCTGGCAAACTCGAGATTCCTGGAAAGTTGACTCGGTGATCAATATCTCACTTTAGCGGGTGAGTGAGGTTTGTGTAAGGAATAAATCACCAGCTGGTTAGGAATCGATTCGAATCGCCATCGCTCCTAGATAGTGAGCACTTGACTCGAGTTACTTCATCGTAGTAATTATTATGGAACAATGATGGTTATCTAGATGGTATGGGATATGCTAAATCTAAATTGGTAACTGGATGTTATTGGTTAATCAAGTGATTGCTATAGTACAGGTGCTTACCTAGATGGATAGGTCATAATAAAGATGATGCAAAGTACTTAAAATGGTTTCTTCATGATAGCTTATGCTTTTCGCAAATAAGTCAGCTAGCCCACTAAAGAAAGCCTTGCATAATCCTTGGCGTCACTTTATTTCTGGTTTACGACGGGTAAGTCTGGCTAAGTACATTCGAGTACTCAGGGTTTATCCCACCTTGTTGCAGGTGATGTTCTCGACCTGTTGATGATGGTGGCTAACCAACGGCGGGCTCGGTGATTCTATACTTACTTCTCATCTATATGCTTTTGTCGGATGATGTCACTATGCTAGCAATATATTTGAAACTTATATTAATGTAATCATTGAAAGCTATGTTGTTTCCACTAAGCAGTTTTGAAACCCCAAACTTGTACTATTATTTGTTAACCACTTTTTAATATTATTTCCGCTGCAACCCGATGTATGTGATGTGTATTTGCTTAATCACGTGATCTTGGTTGTGATGTTGATTTACCGAGGTCTTTCGGGACACTCGGCGGACTACCGGGTTTATATGAGTGAAAGTATGGGTGTGTCAACGTGTTAGCGAGGACAACCATACTTGATCTTGTATAAATTGGGCGGTTCTGTCACATTGAGCCTTGCTAGTGAGCTTAGTTAGTTTTGTGCTTTTGCTTACTAGCAAGTGTAGGAGCTCCCTTGTTGCTTAAAGTACTAGCGGCATAGGTTTGTATGACCTTGCTTATAGAATTGGTTAGGAGAGCTCTAACTAGCCCGGCACCTTTATTGCATAATTGTTATCTTTGCAAGGTGCTGGTGAACACATATAGTGGGGTATAGTCTTGGCTAGACCGAGAGTCTTAATTCCGCATTTGTATCGGTTAGCAAACGCGATTAAATTAGACTGAGATGAATATAACACCAGAGTCACAGTCCGTGGAGGAGCTTCAGAAGTCCGGCCTCTCCGACGTGATCTTCCATCGTTTGGACGTCGCGGATGGGTCGAGCATCATGCAGCTAGTTGAGTTCGTCAAGGCCAAGTTCAGGAAGCTCGACATCTTGGTGTGTATACCAAGTTTTCTACTGCAGCAGCTTCAGATGCACTGTTACGGGGATTTGGGTAGTGCATGTATGAGATGATGCTGGATATGCCCCTATCGTGTTGTTTGGTTGGCTGAACTGAACCATTTCGTTCAGAATGAGATGATACAAATTCTGAGAATATGCCATCAAGATGTACCATCCCATTCAAGAAAAAAGACTGAACCACGCCATCCAGCTAGCTTCTGTCAACTCCCATAGTTACTTATGATTAGTGGTTATTAAGGATTTCTAGCTAAAAATAAATTATAATCAGATGTTATTAGCCATAAATGATTATCATTTTAGTTATTTAGTGATGATTATTATAATCTTAAGTTACTTAGTGTTTCTTCAGGTAAACAATGCAGCCGTTGCTGGAACAACCATCGAGCCTGGAGCTCCAAAAGCAGAATCCTGAGACAAGTTTTGAGCAAAGACTTTGGACAATTTTGCCTACATTCGGTAAAGTTGCTTACATTTGGCAAAGCCTCCGAGTCTGGAAGTGTAGAGGGTGGAAATAAGAAATTCCGTTTTCTAAAAAATTATTGAGTACAACTATTAAAATATATTTCAATGACATGGGACCGGTCCGACAGGGCGTGATTGGTCGCCTGGCTCAACCCCCGGCCAGGCCCAACTCGTGTGTTTGGTTGGCTGACCACTGCTCTCAGCCAGTCCCGGTGGGAACGTACGAATCGAGCTTCGCTAGGCTGGGGCGATGCAGCCTGAGGTCCACATGTCATTGTCGAGGCACCGCTTTTTCTCCTTGGTACGCCTACCCCCGCCGTCCTCGCTTCTGCTGCACCCTCGTCGTCCTTCTCCCTCGCGCCCTCTGTCTAGTTCAACCCTACCGTCGGAGAGGCTGCGCACGTCTCTGCATGCATGCTGCTGCTGCTGTTGCGCTTGCAACCCCACAAGCACGGAGAGGCAGATCCATGCCATGGCGGTGAAGTTCGAGATGGTGAAGAAGACAAGAAGTCGGCGATGGATGGAAGCTCGTCAGTGTTTCCTGCGCATCTTGATTCCATCTTGGGAAGAAGACAAGAAGTCCTTCATCGGTTCTTGTCCAGACTGCAGTGTTTAATCTGCTGATTTCTTTTTTGCCCCCTTTTCTGTGCAGAGTTACACCTTCAAAGTTGTATGCGGTATGATAGTAGCATTATAATGTCTATAATAATTAGTCTAACGTTCCTAATCATGTAGCGGTGTTTGGTTTATCTGGAACAAATGGTCATAGTGCTCACCTTTACTGAACACCAACTCATTTGACTAGGTCATATTTCCTATTGCAATCTAGCCCACGTTTGAGGTAGCCACAACCAGGTGCGAAAACTATCTTGCAGCCAACCCAACCAAACATAAGCGCTGCCCAGCCTGGCTCACCCATAACCAGCCGGGGTGCATCTACGGATCCTGGCTCAGGCTGGCCTGCATCCGACCGACCCTTAGCCAGGCCCAAGGCCATCCAGCCCATTATGAATGGACAAGAGAGCCCAGCTTTCTATTACAGTCTGCCTACGCGGCGAAATTTTTGCCCGGTTTCTTTTTCTCTGTATCTCTATGCCCCGCTTTCTGTTTACGTTACGCTGACACATGGGGCCCGCATCAGGGTCGTCTTCCACCTCCAGACCCAACTACGGCAAAAAAGGAGCCCGCCGAGCAGCTCCCCTACAGTCAAAGATTCTCTGCTATCCACCGCTCGCTCTGCTCACCCACGACCACGAGACCCGCACCGTCTATAATGCAGGAAAAAAGGAAATACACATCCTTTCTCCGGCGAGCGCCGCGGCGCGTTGCACTTTACAATCCTCTTCAGCTTGTGGTGAGATTCATCTCAGTTTCCTTCTCTCCGTCCGCTTGTTCTAACCTCTTGCAGTCTTGCTGCTCTCCTCCGTTTGTTCTAACCTCTTGCTGCTGCTCTCCGCCCGCATCTTGTGCGCCGGCCACAGGAGGACGCTGGAATAGGAGCTAGGACAAGTCATCACGGCGGACGACTGCTACAACTTCACCGTCGCCAAGATTCGGCAGATAAAGAGGTGACAAGCTTTCCTAGGTTTCCCTAATCCCCTCCTCCATTTCTTCCCTTTTCCTAGTAGTACTAGTATGGAGTCGACCGCTACAGACGAACCTCGTCTCTTCTGGCTCCCCTCCTCGCCCCAGTAGACGAACGGGGATTGAAATTTACTGAACCTGTGCAGATAGTTAAGGAACGGGGTTGGGTGCCCACGTTTATCTGTGTTACATACTATCCTTGTTTGCGTACAACAATTGAAATTGAAAACGAAGTCTTTTCTAAAGATGAGTATGGCCAACGCTGCTCTCCTGTTATGCATTTACAATTTTGACGACATCTGAGTTTTAGTAAGGCCAAATTTACAATCTTGACCAGCATTTTGACGGATTGAGATACCAAATTAATTTTGGGCATTGTTGCCGTTTTGTTGAACTTGCACGTGCTATCCTATTTCCTCATAGCAGTATAAGGAATCATTCATTCACCTTGTAACTCACATAGGGGTTATCGTTAGTAAATCTAGAATGAATCATTTATTTCCCTTTTTAAGAACTATGTGCAACTTACGCATGGTTGTGGGCATCACTGTTCTACCTCCCTACTATTAGTATGTTTCCCTAATGGAAAAAGTCTACTTAACCCCCCACCTTTAATACATGGTCTATTTCACCCCCAAACTATGAATCCGTCTGTTTTACCCCGTGAATTTTCCAAAACCGTCTATTTTACCCCCCCGGACGGTTTTTGACAGCGGTTTGCTACAGAAACCACGGTTTTGCTACACTAACGGTGGGTTTGAATTTTCTTTTTTTTTATTTTCAGTGAATCTTTGAAAAATCACAGTAAATCATAGAAAAATCATAAAATAAAAAATCTAATTTTGTTGGACTCCACATGAGTAGATCTACATAGTGAATATATAATACGGTATGCTTTAGTACAAATTTTTTACCATAGCCTTAGATTAATTGAAAAATCTAATTTTGTCTGTAATTAATTGGAATAATTCATAGCTGCAGCTTCTATGGTCCAATTATGGTGAAATTTTTATGGTACGCTAATTATTGTATGCTTGAACTATAGTAAAAATTTCGTGCTCATTGGACTATGTATAACTTAGTTATAGATAAATTCTAATTAATTACAGACAAAATTGGATTTTCCAATTAATCTAAAGCTACAAAAAAATTGTACTAAAGCATACCGTATTATATATTCACTGTGTAGATCTACTCATGTGGAGTCCAATAAAATTAGATTTTTCATTTTATGATTTTTCTATGATTTTTCAAAAATTCACCGAAAATAAATAAAAAAAATTGAAAACCAATGACACTGTAGCAAACCCCCGTTGCTGTAGCAGACCCGCTGTTATTGTAGTAAACCGCCGCTGAAAACCGCCCAGGGGGTAAAATAAACGGTTTTATAAAGTTCAGGGGTAAAACAGACGGTTTCATAGTTTGGGGGTGAAGTAGACCAAGTATGAAAGGTGCGGGGGTTAAGTAGACTTTTTCCTTTCCCTAATTCCCTCCATTTCCCTTTTCTTGCTAACTTTCCAAGTAGTGGCTCATGTAGGGTAAAAATTAGCTCTGACTGTTTATTTAATTGGTAAGTAGGTTTTCCTAACTGTTGGCACAAATGTGATATGAGTGCTATCCTTTCCCAGGATCTGGATGTCTCGCTCATTGGAGTATAAAGATTCTTTGAATGGTCACAAAGGGCAAGTGCGGAAACTATCGTGGAACCCCAAGCCATGTAATGGGGCTGAACACATGCTTGCTTCAGCCAGAGACGACACTCTAATTGTGTGGTCATGTACCAAGTCCCGGTGGACATCCAAGGTAATGGATGGTGTTAGAGAACTATTTTTTCAAATTTTTTGACACTCAATTCGTAGCTTAGCTAAGTTTGCCTTTACAGGATTTGAAATCAAAGGAGCATCTCAGGTCTTGCGTTTGGCATCCAGATGGGCTCGTGCTTGCTGCGGGAGACTGGAATCATGTAACATTATGGCTATATGATGAAGCCAAAGAGGAGTTCTCAGTCATGACAGAAATTCATGTAAGTGGCTTTTTTATTAAAGTGATCAATAAAATACGCCAATTCATTAAAAAATTTAGAAACTGTTTGGAGTTTGGTGTGCAAGAGTTAGATAGAGAGGTTTGGATAAGTAGTTATCAATACATCTTAGTGTGTGTAGCTACACAGCTGCACTGTCTATTTTACATGGAACCGGGTTGCATTGTTTTGACGGAAGAGTTTAGAAAGAGAAATTAGCTTGCAAAGAAAGAGAACAGGAGAAATTGTTAATGAGGCATTGTTATTTGACCATGTACTTGTGCAAGTTCTTCATTAACACTGCCTCGTTTTGTGTTTCAATCTGAATGACACCAAAACCTTCTTCCTTTTCCATTTGATGGCCATTGTTAATGCAGCCAAACAAAGTTTGAAGCATTGATGTCTGACCCTCTCCTAAGAGATGGAGCCAAATTACTTTGTGATAGAGTGAACCATAATTTATATTAAATATCATTTTTATAGAATTCCATAATATACTCACTAATATTGCCTCAATCTTTGAAATACTAGCATCTGAATAATGAGGAAATTATGAGTCTTTCGTGGAATGAAAGTGGGAAGCTCCTCTTATGTTGCACCAATAAAGGGTACATAGCCATCATCAGAGAACATATGGGAGCTTATGAGGTGAGTATTAGGATGTCAATAGGTAAAAATCAACCGGTCTCATGCGCAATGTGGACTCCAGGGAGCGCCAAGTTTGCTGTTGCAGCTTTTAATAGCATCCAAGTATGTATCCTCCTCAACTTAGCACATTAGATTGTTTCTAACTCATGTATTTGTTCTGAGCTCTAAAATTTTGAACTCAACAGATGTATGGGGTCAAAGATGGCAATGAGGGTGTGGAAATTCATGAGGCTGCATCTATTAACTCCAAGAAAAACAAGTAAGTTCAAAGCAACATTTAAGTAAATAAACTGTGAAGTTTGCGTTGAGTTAAATCCCTGATCAATATTGTGTAGCAACTATCATAAACATTGAGGAGTAAATGCTATTAGCTTTGGTACTCAAAATGGAAGAATAGTATCCGCTGGGTAATGTCTGACACTCCTGTTCAATATGATATGTAATGTTTAAATTCTCTATTTCATGTTTTTCTCCAATTGAAGTTTGTATGAAATTAATGTGAATGCAGGGATGATTTCTGTTTAAAGTTTTGATGGCTGGACTCTAAAGGCCAAGTGGATTTAAATCCCAAGAAGGCAGCTGTCTCTAAAGAAACATGGCAGTAAGTACCATTTTGGTTTCTTTTAGCTTCCACGTGTAGGTGTAAAAAGACAATAATTAATACAAAATCACGAAACTGTAATCACCAAAAAGAAATATTGAGAATGATAGCGCTTATTTTAAACACACATACCAATAGCATGTAAATAATTACTAACATGGAGTAAGTTTACTAAATCTGCTCATCTTGATATGAACGTTAGACACTCAGATTGTCACTAATTTTCTTTCTCATGAGTAAACATTAGTGGAGTAGTAATTCCAAAGGGTGTAGATGCACCAGGGTGTAGAATAAGTGTAGAATAAGCAAAGGAATAAACTAAACTACAGAACTATGTGCACAATATCTGATCTTCATTTTTTTTCTTCACAATAATAAAGATGGTACTTCTCTAAAAGATTTAGGTCATACAGCTTTAGCACTGAGTAGATAGAGGAGGGAATGAAAAGGTTGTTAACACCTTTAGAAATTAGAAATTGATGATAAAGACACATAGTCAATAAGGTTCAACTAAATTATGATGAGTGGCTACCAAGTTTGTATATATTAAGAAACAATCATAAGTAGAAAGCTTTTATGCAACTTTAAAAAAAATCTTTTAAGAATATATTGTATCAAATTTAATCCTTCCTTTGATGCATTCTTTTCTCAGATTCGGAACATCTCTGAACGAACACATCACAAGGATTACTTGCACAGACTGGTCAAGGTAAACAAAAAGGACTGACTTATTTCACACTTATTGGGTGGTGGGTAAATTGAGTTGTTACTTTTGGTGCAGAATGAACAATCTTATATCTAGCGCATGCAGGGGAAGGGCCATATGTGTGTATGAGGAAGATAAAGAGGTGGATTTCTCCAAAACTTCTTTGGTAGTTTTAGTAAGTGATAACATGGTGAATTGTAGTACAATAATGTGCAATGTAGGTGTATGTGCTGAGTGCAAAAAGGACTAGAGCGCATAAAGAGCTTATTCATGATATCAAATGGTGCTGTGAGGTACACTAGAAATTAAGTTTTTTTTGTGCATTTTAGTACTTTCGTGATGTGGTAATGTTCAGCGCTTTTATTTTTCCAGGAGCCCAATATGTTGGCATCAGCCGGAGGAGATATAGTGATGAACATATAGACTCTAACTGGACCACATGATGAGGACATCACTTCTACAGATAAGCATTCAACTCTTCCTCCCTCTCTGGCAAGGTCTTGTTTGAAAGATTTGTTCAATTTATAGAACTGCTCACACTTATAAGATTATTAAGCAAGTAGCAAGCAAGTAAGAGACAATGCACGTTTAACCGGAGGCATACCTCCATGTAAGACTCCCACCTTCATCATCATGGCATTCAAAAAATGAAAGTAGTAGTTCATTTAAAGTTGGTCTTTCTGAAGCTTCAAACTTAAGGCAGGAACCAATAATCTTGTTCAGTTAAGGAGATAAAAACTTCCATTTAAAAAGGGAGGAAGATCCCGTTTCTTCATGAAACTCATAACTTCATCCTCATTCATTTCATTCCATCTGCATTTCAATTATATAATATAATAACAATATGACCACCATTGGTACTTACAAGTTATGGCCTCACAAAAAGCAAATGATTACTTACAAGCTATGGCATGTGAACATTTCATAGAAAATGAATCTCAAACTCCATGAAATAGATTTTTCAGTTTTTGTGGAAGGATTGGTCCATATTTCAGATGCCATATATTTATTTATTATGTCATCGTCTTTGAAACAAGTAACATCTGCAGTCCTCTTATGGTCAATTAAAATACTGTTTGAATCTATGTCCATACACTTACAGCCCACATTCCACAGACCCAATGTTCCTCGAGTGATGTCTTCGGTCATCCTGTAAAAGGCATTGATCATGTAGTGTCATTTAATATACGGTCAATCATCCACCAATTTAAATAAGAATATTAGTAACGAGTAAGAAAATGTACTAACCTTAAAGTATCTTTCAAATCAAGAGATAGTATTCTTTTGCTTAAAGACATGTTGTAGAAATTCATGATTATCCATAGGTAATCACTATCCATGCTAGTATCATGTAGCACTGACACGTTTCTATACATTTGAAAGCTTTTTGAAGCAAATCAACCGTCTTCTTAAGCTCTTCGGATCTATTGGATATCCTCAGCTTCCTTGCCACTATGGTATGTGTATGTCCATCCTTTTTTTCCATGTAAGGTTCCTTGAAAAATTACATCACCTATTTCTTCACGGAGCTTTAAACTATGCGACTTCAGTTCACAAGAGGTGCAACCTAAGCCCTCCGAAGAGGAATGCGGCATCTTCTATAATGCTCAATATATCACGCGTTAACACTTGCAACAATTCCATACAACATTATAATAACTCTGCACAAATTGATTCAATGGTTCCTCACTTCACATCGCTGGTAGGAAAGTCGTCTGTCGACGGGGAGTTGCGGTAATCAGAGCGACATGGGAAGGCAACGCCGCAGGGGAAGCTGGAAAGACAGGAAGAAGCACCCGCTGGGAAGAGGGGAAAACGCGCAGCAGGGAAGCCGCGCCGCCGGATCCCTCAGCTAGAGATGGACTCTGTTTGAGTTTTTCCTTTTAGGAGGACGCTTGACCTAATTTTTTACTATTTAACCCTTTTTCGAAGAAAATTTACGTTTGTCTTCCTGAGAGACTTAAACTCATCTTTGGACCCTTAGGGTCGGCGTCATGAGTCATGGCCTCCTGGGACCAAGATGAGTTTAAGTCTCGGTGCCGAAGATCTCCCAGGAGGACAGGACTCATGACACCGACCCCTAGGGTCCAAAGATGAGTTTAAGTTTCCTAGGAGGCCAAACGTAAATTTTCTTAAAAAATTAGGTCGATCGCCCCCATAAAAAGAAAAACTCAAATAGAGTCCATCTCTAGCTGAGGGATCCGACGGCGTGGCTTCCTTGCTGTGCGTCTTCCCCTCTTCCCAGTGGGTGCTTCTTCCCAGCTTTCCCTGCGGCGTTGCCTCCCCATGTCGCTCTGACTACCGCGACGACTCTCCGCCGACCGACGGCTTCCCTACCAGCGAGGTGAGAGATAAGAGAACCGTTGAATCAATTTATACAGAGTTGTTATAATGTTGTGCGGAATTGCTGCAATTGTTAACGCATATATATTGAGCATTATGAAAGATGCCGCCTTCCTCTTCGGAGGGCTTAGGTTTTAACTCTTGAGACCTGAAATCGCATAGCTTAAAGCTCCGTGAAGAAATAGGTGATATAATTTTTCAAGAGACCTTACATGGGAAGAAGGATGGACATACCCATGTCATAGTGGCGAGGAAGCTGAGAATATCCAATAGATCCGATGAGTTTAAGAAGACGGTGCATTTGCTTCAAAAAGCTTTCAAAATGTGCAGAAACGTGTCAGTGCTACATGATGTTAGCATGGATAGGGATTATCTATGAATAATTATGAATTTCTATAACATGGTGATATCCGGTCACCTACATTGTAGTGGTTACTGGAAGAATTTAGCTATGGAAGAATGATTCCTGGAAGTAACCATGGGTAATGTAAATGGAGACCGGGCGTGATGTCGATAGAGAAGCAACAAGACATGGAGGTCTTGGGTGTGGATCTATCCCCGTCTGTGTCGATTAAGGACCGCCGTTGTTTGGGCCTCGAGTCATGTTGAACGCATGCCTTACATTTAGCTGGCCGATAAAGTACCTTTCCGACCGCGAAGCTGGGAGATTTTTCGGGCCGAGTAGATTGCCCGCAACGCACTATGCCGGAGCAGGTTGTGGTAGGACACGGGGGCGGGATGATAAGCCAAAGTGCAGTCGGTCGAAGCCCCCGGGTACATGTGGTTTCCTGGCAAACTCGAGATTCCTGGAAAGTTTGACTCGGTGATCAATATCTCACTTTAGCGGGTGAGTGAGGTTTGTGTAAGGAATAAATCACCAGCTGGTTAGGAATCGATTCGAATCGCCATCGCTCCTAGATAGTGAGCACTTGACTCGAGTTACTTCATCGTAGTATTATTATGGAACAATGATGGTTATCTAGATGGTATGGGATATGCTAAATCTAAATTGGTAACTGGATGTTATTGGTTAATCAAGTGATTGCTATAGTACAGGTGCTTACCTAGATGGATAGGTCATAATAAAGATGATGCAAAGTACTTAAAATGGTTTCTTCATGATAGCTTATGCTTTTCGCAAATAAGTCAGCTAGCCCACTAAAGAAAGCCTTGCATAATCCTTGGCGTCACTTTATTTCTGGTTTACCGACGGGTAAGTCTGGCTAAGTACATTCGAGTACTCAGGGTTTATCCCACCTTGTTGGCAGGTGATGTTCTCGACCTGTTGATGATGGTGGCTAACCAACGGCGGGCTCGGTGATTCTATACTTACTTCTCATCTATATGCTTTTGTCGGATGATGTCACTATGCTAGCAATATATTTGAAACTTATATTAATGTAATCATTGAAAGCTATGTTGTTTCCACTAAGCAGTTTTGAAACCCCAAACTTGTACTATTATTTGTTAACCACTTTTTAATATTATTTCCGCTGGCAAACCCGATGTATGTGATGTGTATTTGCTTAATCACGTGATCTTGGTTGTGATGTTGATTTACCGAGGTCTTTCGGGACACTCGGCGGACTACCGGGTTTATATGAGTGAAAGTATGGGTGTGTCAACGTGTTAGCGAGGACAACCATACTTGATCTTGTATAAATTGGGGCGGTTCTGTCACATTGAGCCTTGCTAGTGAGCTTAGTTAGTTTTGTGCTTTTGCTTACTAGCAAGTGTAGGAGCTCCCTTGTTGCTTAAAGTACTAGCGCATAGGTTTGTATGACCTTGCTTATAGAATTGGTTAGGAGAGCTCTAACTAGCCCGGCACCTTTATTGCATAATTGTTATCTTTGCAAGGTGCTGGTGAACACATATAGTGGGGTATAGTCTTGGCTAGACCGAGAGTCTTAATTCCGCATTTGTATCGGTTAGCAAACGCGATTAAATTAGACTGAGATGAATATAACACCAGAGTCACAGTCCGTGGAGGAGCTTCAGAAGTCCGGCCTCTCCGACGTGATCTTCCATCGTTTGGACGTCGCGGATTGGTCGAGCATCATGCAGCTAGTTGAGTTCGTCAAGACCAAGTTCAGGAAGCTCGACATCTTGGTGTGTATACCGAGTTTTCTAGTGCAGCAGCTTCAGATGCACTGTTACGGGGATTTGGGTAGTGCATGTATGAGATGATCCTGGATATGCCCCTATCGTGTTGTTTGGTTGGCTGAACTGAACCATTTCGTTCAGAATGAGATGATACAAATTCTGAGAATATGCCATCAAGATGTACCATCCCATTCAAGAAAAAAGACTGAACCACGCCATCCAGCTAGCTTCTGTCAACTCCCATAGTTACTTATGATTAGTGGTTATTAAGGATTTCTAGCTAAAAATAAATTATAATCCGATGTTATTAGCCATAAATGATTATCATTTTAGTTATTTAGTGATGATTATTATAATCTTAAGTTACTTAGTGTTTCTTCAGGTAAACAATGCAGCCGTTGCTGGAACAACCATCGACCCTGGAGCTCCAAAAGCAGAATCCTGAGACAAGTTTTGAGCAAAGACTTTGGACAATTTTGCCTACATTCGGTAAAGTTGCTTACATTTGGCAAAGCCTCCGAGTCTGGAAGTGTAGAGGGTGGAAATAAGAAATTCCGTTTTCTAAAAAATTATTGAGTACAACTATTAAAATATATTTCAATGACATGGGACCGGTCCGACAGGGCGTGATTGGTCGCCTGGCTCAACCCCCGGCCAGGCCCAACTCGTGTGTTTGGTTGGCTGACCACTGCTCTCAGCCAGTCCCGGTGGGAACGTACGAATCGAGCTTCGCTAGGCTGGGGCGATGCAGCCTGAGGTCCACATGTCATTGTCGAGGCACCGCTTTTTCTCCTTGGTACGCCTACCCCCGCCGTCCTCGCTTCTGCTGCACCCTCGTCGTCCTTCTCCCTCGCGCCCTCTGTCTAGTTCAACCCTACCGTCGGAGAGGCTGCGCACGTCTCTGCATGCATGCTGCTGCTGCTGTTGCGCTTGCAACCCCACAAGCACGGAGAGGCAGATCCATGCCATGGCGGTGAAGTTCGAGATGGTGAAGAAGACAAGAAGTCGGCGATGGATGGAAGCTCGTCAGTGTTTCCTGCGCATCTTGATTCCATCTTGGGAAGAAGACAAGAAGTCCTTCATCGGTTCTTGTCCAGACTGCAGTGTTTAATCTGCTGATTTCTTTTTTGCCCCCTTTTCTGTGCAGAGTTACACCTTCAAAGTTGTATGCGGTATGATAGTAGCATTATAATGTCTATAATAATTAGTCTAACGTTCCTAATCATGTAGCGGTGTTTGGTTTATCTGGAACAAATGGTCATAGTGCTCACCTTTACTGAACACCAACTCATTTGACTAGGTCATATTTCCTATTGCAATCTAGCCCACGTTTGAGGTAGCCACAACCAGGTGCGAAAACTATCTTGCAGCCAACCCAACCAAACATAAGCGCTGCCCAGCCTGGCTCACCCATAACCAGCCGGGGTGCATCTACGGATCCTGGCTCAGGCTGGCCTGCATCCGACCGACCCTTAGCCAGGCCCAAGGCCATCCAGCCCATTATGAATGGACAAGAGAGCCCA
This sequence comes from Miscanthus floridulus, assembly GCF_019320115.1. Taxonomy (NCBI): domain Eukaryota; kingdom Viridiplantae; phylum Streptophyta; class Magnoliopsida; order Poales; family Poaceae; genus Miscanthus; species Miscanthus floridulus. The sequence goes on from NC_089584.1 coordinate 148,924,401, forward strand.
GCTTTCTATTACAGTCTGCCTACGCGGCGAAATTTTTGCCCGGTTTCTTTTTCTCTGTATCTCTATGCCCCGCTTTCTGTTTACGTTACGCTGACACATGGGGCCCGCATCAGGGTCGTCTTCCACCTCCAGACCCAACTACGGCAAAAAAGGAGCCCGCCGAGCAGCTCCCCTACAGTCAAAGATTCTCTGCTATCCACCGCTCGGCTCTGCTCACCCACGAGCCACGAGACCCGCACCGTCTATAATGCAGGAAAAAAGGAAATACACATCCTTTCTCCGGCGAGCGCCGCGGCGCGTTGCACTTTACAATCCTCTTCAGCTTGTGGTGAGATTCATCTCAGTTTCCTTCTCTCCGTCCGCTTGTTCTAACCTCTTGCAGTCTTGCTGCGCTCCTCCGTTTGTTCTAACCTCTTGCTGCTGCTCTCCGCCCGCATCTTGTGCGCCGGCCACAGAGGACGCTGGAATAGGAGCTAGGACAAGTCATCACGGCGGACGACTGCTACAACTTCATCGTCGCCATCAAGATTCGGCAGATAAAGAGGTGAGAAGCTTTCCTAGGTTTCCCTAATCCCCTCCTCCATTTCTTCCCTTTTCCTAGTAGTACTAGTATGGAGTCGACCGCTACAGACGAACCTCGTCTCTTCTGGCTCCCCTCCTCGCCCCAGTAGACGAACGGGGATTGAAATTTACTGAACCTGTGCAGATAGTTAAGGAACGGGATTGGGTGCCCACGTTTATCTGTGTTACATACTATCCTTGTTTGCGTACAACAATTGAAATTGAAAACGAAGTCTTTTCTAAAGATGAGTATGGCCAACGCTGCTCTCCTGTTATGCATTTACAATTTTGACGACATCTGAGTTTTAGTAAGGCCAAATTTACAATCTTGACCAGCATTTTGACGGATTGAGATACCAAATTAATTTTGGGCATTGTTGCCGTTTTGTTGAACTTGCACGTGCTATCCTATTTCCTCATAGCAGTATAAGGAATCATTCATTCACCTTGTAACTCACATAGGGGTTATCGTTAGTAAATCTAGAATGAATCATTTATTTCCCTTTTTAAGAACTATGTGCAACTTACGCATGGTTGTGGGCATCACTGTTCTACCTCCCTACTATTAGTATGTTTCCCTAATGGAAAAAGTCTACTTAACCCCCCACCTTTCATACATGGTCTATTTCAACCCCCAAACTATGAATCCGTCTGTTTTACCCCGTGAATTTTCCAAAACCGTCTATTTTACCCCCCCGGGCGGTTTTTGACAGCGGTTTGCTACAGAAACCAACGGTTTTGCTACACTAACGGTGGGTTTGAATTTTCTTTTTTTTTTATTTTCAGTGAATCTTTGAAAAATCACAGTAAATCATAGAAAAATCATAAAATAAAAAATCTAATTTTGTTGGACTCCACATGAGTAGATCTACATAGTGAATATATAATACGATATGCTTTAGTACAAATTTTTTACTGTAGCCTTAGATTAATTGGAAAATCTAATTTTGTCTGTAATTAATTGGAATAATTCATAGCTGCAGCTTCTATGGTCCAATTATGGTGAAATTTTTATGGTACGCTAATTATTGTATGCTTGAACTATAGTAAAAATTTCGTGCTCATTGGACTATGTATAACTTAGTTATAGATAAATTCTAATTAATTACAGACAAAATTGGATTTTTCAATTAATCTAAAGCTACAAAAAAAATTGTACTAAAGCATACCGTATTATATATTCACTGTGTAGATCTACTCATGTGGAGTCCAATAAAATTAGATTTTTATTTTATGATTTTTCTATGATTTACTATGATTTTTCAAAAATTCACCGAAAATAAATAAAAAAAATTGAAAACAAACGACACTGTAGCAAACCCACCGTTGCTGTAGCAGACCTGCTGTTATTGTAGTAAACCGCCGCTGAAAACCGCCCAAGGGGGTAAAATAGACGGTTTTATAAAGTTCAGGGGTAAAATAGACGGTTTCATAGTTGGGGGGTGAAGTAGACCAAGTATGAAAGGTGCGGGGGTTAAGTAAACTTTTTCCTTTCCCTAATTCCCTCCATTTCCCTTTTCTTGCTAACTTTCCAAGTAGTGGCTCATGTAGGGTAAAAATTAGCTCTTACTGTTTATTTAATTGGTAAGTAGGTTTTCCTAACTGTTGGCACAAATGTGATATGAGTGCTATCCTTTCCCAGGATCTGGATGTCTCGCTCATTGGAGTATAAAGATTCTTTGAATGGTCACAAAGGGCAAGTGCGGAAACTATCGTGGAACCCCAAGCCATGTAATGGGGCTGAACACATGCTTGCTTCAGCCAGAGACGACACTCTAATTGTGTGGTCATGTACCAAGTCCCGGTGGACATCCAAGGTAATGGATGGTGTTAGAGAACTATTTTTTCAAATTTTTTGACACTCAATTCGTAGCTTAGCTAAGTTTGCCTTTACAGGATTTGAAATCAAAGGAGCATCTCAGGTCTTGCGTTTGGCATCCAGATGGGCTCGTGCTTGCTGCGGGAGACTGGAATCATGTAACATTATGGCTATATGATGAAGCCAAAGAGGAGTTCTCAGTCATGACAGAAATTCATGTAAGTGGCTTTTTTATTAAAGTGATCAATAAAATACGCCAATTCATTAAAAAATTTAGAAACTGTTTGGAGTTTGGTGTGCAAGAGTTAGATAGAGAGGTTTGGATAAGTAGTTATCAATACATCTTAGTGTGTGTAGCTACACAGCTGCACTGTCTATTTTACATGGAACCGGGTTGCATTGTTTTGACGGAAGAGTTTAGAAAGAGAAATTAGCTTGCAAAGAAAGAGAACAGGAGAAATTGTTAATGAGGCATTGTTATTTGACCATGTACTTGTGCAAGTTCTTCATTAACACTGCCTCGTTTTGTGTTTCAATCTGAATGACACCAAAACCTTCTTCCTTTTCCATTTGATGGCCATTGTTAATGCAGCCAAACGAAGTTTGAAGCATTGATGTCTGACCCTCTCCTAAGAGATGGAGCCAAATTACTTTGTGATAGAGTGAACCATAATTTATATTAAATATCATTTTTATAGAATTCCATAATATACTCACTAATATTGCCTCAATCTTTGAAATACTAGCATCTGAATAATGAGGAAATTATGAGTCTTTCGTGGAATGAAAGTGGGAAGCTCCTCTTATGTTGCACCAATAAAGGGTACATAGCCATCATCAGAGAACATATGGGAGCTTATGAGGTGAGTATTAGGATGTCAATAGGTAAAAATCAACCGGTCTCATGCGCAATGTGGACTCCAGGGAGCGACAAGTTTGCTGTTGCAGCTTTTAATAGCATCCAAGTATGTATCCTCCTCAACTTAGCACATTAGATTGTTTCTAACTCATGTATTTGTTCTGAGCTCTAAAATTTTGAACTCAACAGATGTATGGGGTCAAAGATGGCAATGAGGGTGTGGAAATTCATGAGGCTGCATCTATTAACTCCAAGAAAAACAAGTAAGTTCAAAGCAACATTTAAGTAAATAAACTGTGAAGTTTGCGTTGAGTTAAATCCCTGATCAATATTGTGTAGCAACTATCATAAACATTGAGGAGTAAATGCTATTAGCTTTGGTACTCAAAATGGAAGAATAGTATCCGCTGGGTAATGTCTGACACTCCTGTTCAATATGATATGTAATGTTTAAATTCTCTATTTCATGTTTTTCTCCAATTGAAGTTTGTATGAAATTAATGTGAATGCAGGGATGATTTCTGTTTAAAGTTTTGATGGCTGGACTCTAAAGGCCAAGTGGATTTAAATCCCAAGAAGGCAGCTGTCTCTAAAGAAACATGGCAGTAAGTACCATTTTGGTTTCTTTTAGCTTCCACGTGTAGGTGTAAAAAGACAATAATTAATACAAAATCACGAAACTGTAATCACCAAAAAGAAATATTGAGAATGATAGCGCTTATTTTAAACACACATACCAATAGCATGTAAATAATTACTAACATGGAGTAAGTTTACTAAATCTGCTCATCTTGATATGAACGTTAGACACTCAGATTGTCACTAATTTTCTTTCTCATGAGTAAACATTAGTGGAGTAGTAATTCCAAAGGGTGTAGATGCACCAGGGTGTAGAATAAGTGTAGAATAAGCAAAGGAATAAACTAAACTACAGAACTATGTGCACAAGTATCTGATCTTCATTTTTTTCTTCACAATAATAAAGATGGTACTTCTCTAAAAGATTTAGGTCATACAGCTTTAGCACTGAGTAGATAGAGGGAGGGAATGAAAAGGTTGTTAACACCTTTAGAAATTAGAAATTGATGATAAAGACACATAGGTCAATAAGGTTCAACTAAATTATGATGAGTGGCTACCAAGTTTGTATATATTAAGAAACAATCATAAGTAGAAAGCTTTTATGCAACTTTAAAAAAAATCTTTTAAGAATATATTGTATCAAATTTAATCCTTCCTTTGATGCATTCTTTTCTCAGATTCGGAACATCTCTGAACGAACACATCACAAGGATTACTTGCACAGACTGGTCAAGGTAAACAAAAAGGACTGACTTATTTCACACTTATTGGGTGGTGGGTAAATTGAGTTGTTACTTTTGGTGCAGAATGAACAATCTTATATCTAGCGCATGCAGGGGAAGGGCCATATGTGTGTATGAGGAAGATAAAGAGGTGGATTTCTCCAAAACTTCTTTGGTAGTTTTAGTAAGTGATAACATGGTGAATTGTAGTACAATAATGTGCAATGTAGGTGTATGTGCTGAGTGCAAAAAGGACTAGAGCGCATAAAGAGCTTATTCATGATATCAAATGGTGCTGTGAGGTACACTAGAAATTAAGTTTTTTTGTGCATTTTAGTACTTTCGTGATGTGGTAATGTTCAGCGCTTTTATTTTTCCAGGAGCCCAATATGTTGGCATCAGCCGGAGGAGATATAGTGATGAACATATAGACTCTAACTGGACCACATGATGAGGACATCACTTCTACAGATAAGCATTCAACTCTTCCTCCCTCTCTGGCAAGGTCTTGTTTGAAAGATTTGTTCAATTTATAGAACTGCTCACACTTATAAGATTATTAAGCAAGTAGCAAGCAAGTAAGAGACAATGCACGTTTAACCGGAGGCATACCTCCATGTAAGACTCCCACCTTCATCATCATGGCATTCAAAAAATGAAAGTAGTAGTTCATTTAAAGTTGGTCTTTCTGAAGCTTCAAACTTAAGGCAGGAACCAATAATCTTGTTCAGTTAAGGAGATAAAAACTTCCATTTAAAAAGGGAGGAAGATCCCGTTTCTTCATGAAACTCATAACTTCATCCTCATTCATTTCATTCCATCTGCATTTCAATTATATAATATAATAACAATATGACCACCATTGGTACTTACAAGTTATGGCCTCATAAAAAGCAAATGATTACTTACTAAGCTATGGCATGTGAACATTTCATAGAAAATGATATCTCAAACTCCATGAAATAGATTTTTCAGTTTTTGTGGAAGGATTGGTCCTATATTTCAGATGCCATATATTTATTTATTATGTCATCGTCTTTGAAACAAGTAACATCTGCAGTCCTCTTATGGTCAATTAAAATACTGTTTGAATCTATGTCCATACACTTACAGCCCACATTCCACAGACCCTAATGTTCCTCGAGTGATATCTTCGGTCATCCTGTAAAAGGCATTGATCATGTAGTGTCCATTTAATATACGGTCAATCATCCACCAATTTAAATAAGAATATTAGTAACGAGTAAGAAAATGTACTAACCTTAAAGTATCTTTCAAATCAAGAGATAGTATTCTTTTGCTTAAAGACATATTGTAGAAATTCATGATTATCCATAGGTAATCACTATCCATGCTAGTATCATGTAGCACTGATACGTTTCTGTATATTTGAAAGCTTTTTGAAGCAAATCAACCGTCTTCTTAAGCTCTTCGAATCTATTGGATATCCTCAGCTTCCTCGCCACTATGGTATGCGTATGTCCATCCTTTTTTCATGTAAGGTTCCTTTAAAAATTACATCACCTATTTCTTCACGGAGCTTTAAACTATGCGACTTCAGTTCACAAGAGGTGCAACCTAAGCCCTCCGAAGAGGAATGCGGCATCTTCTATAATGCTCAATATATCACGCGTTAACACTTGCAACAATTCCACTACAACATTATAATAACTCTGCACAAATTGATTCAATGGTTCCTCACTTCACATCGCTGGTAGGGAAGTCGTCTGTCGACGGGGAGTTGCGGTAGTCAGAGCGACATGGGAAGGCAACACCGCAGGGGAAGCTGGAAAGACAGGAAGAAGCACCCGCTGGGAAGAGGGGAAAACGCGCAGCAGGGAAGCCGCGCCGCCGGATCCCTCAGCTAGAGATGGACTCTGTTTGAGTTTTTCCTTTTAGGAGGACGCTCGACCTAATTTTTTACTATTTAACCTCTTTTTCGAAGAAAATTTACGTTTGTCTTCCTGGGAGACTTAAACTCATCTTTGAACCCTAGGGATCGGCGTCATGAGTCATGGCCTCCTGGGACCAAGATGAGTTTAAGTCTCGGTGCCGAAGATCTCCCAGGAGGACAGGACTCATGACACCGACCCCTAGGGTCCAAAGATGAGTTTAAGTCTCCTAGTAGGCCAAACGTAAATTTTCTTAAAAAATTAGGTCGATCGCCCCCATAAAAAGAAAAACTCAAATAGAGTCCATCTCTAGCTGAGGGATCCAACGACGCGGCTTCCTTGCTGTGCGTCTTCCCCTCTTCCCAGTGGGTGCTTCTTCCCAGCTTTCCCTGCGGCGTTGCCTCCCCATGTCGCTCTGACTACCGCGACGACTCTCCGCCGACCGACGGCTTCCCTACCAGCGAGGTGAGAGGTAAGGGAACTGTTGAATCAATTTATACAGAGTTGTTATAATGTTGTGCGAAATTGCTGCAATTGTTAACGCGTATATATTGGGCATTATGAGAGTTGTTATAATGTTGTGCGAAATTGCTGCAATTGTTAACGCGTATATATTGGGCATTATGAAAGATACCGCCTTCCTCTTCGGAGGGCTTAGGTTTTAACTCTTGAGACCTAAAATCGCATAGCTTAAGCTTAAAGCTCCGTGAAGAAATAGGTGATGTAATTTTTCAAGAAACCTTACATGGGAAGAAGGATGGACATACCCATGTCATAGTGGCGAGGAAGCTGAGAATATCCAATAGATCCGATGAGTTTAAGAAGACGGTGCATTTGCTTCAAAAAGCTTTCAAAATGTGCAGAAACGTGTCAGTGCTACATGATGTTAGCATGGATAGAGATTATCTATGAATAATTATGAATTTCTATAACATGTCTTTAAGCAAAAGAATATCATATCTTGATTTAAAAGATACTTTAAGGTTAATACATTTTAGTTACTCATGACTAATCTTCTTGTTTGGATTGGTGGAGGATAGACCCTAGATTAAATGACACTACATGATTAATGTCTTTTACAGGATGACCGAAGACATCACTCGAGGAACATTGGATCTGTAATGTGAGCTGCAAGTGTGTGGACATAGATTCAAACAGTATCTTAATTGACCATAAGAGAACTGCATATGTTCTTATGTCAAAGACGATGCCATAATAAATAAATATATGACACCTGAAATATAGATCAACCCTTACACAAAAACTAAAAAATCTATTTCATGGAGTTTGGGATGCAATTTCTATGAAATGTTCATAGACCATAACTTGTAAGTAATTATTTGCTTTTTGTGAGGCCATAGCTTATAAGTATCAATGGTGGTTATTTTTTTATTATGTTACATAATTGAAATACAGATGAAATAGAATGAATGAGGATGAAGTTATGAGTTTCATGAAGAAACGGGACCTTCCTCCCTTTTTAAAGGGCAAGTTTTCATCTGCTCAACTGGACAAGATTATTAATTCTTGCCTTCAGTTTGAAGCTTCAGAAATACCAACTTTAATGAAACTACTACTTCCACTTTTTTAATGTCATAATGATAAAGGTGTGAGTCTTATATGAAGGTATGCCTCTGGTTAAACGTACATTCTCTTACTTGCTTAATAATCTTAATAAGTGTGAGCAGTTCTATAAATTGGACAAACCTTTTAAACAAGACCTTGCTAGAGAGAGAAAGAGTTGAATGTTTATCTGTAGAAGTGATGTCCTCATCATTTGTTACAGTTAGAATCCATATGTTCACCACCATATCTCCTCTGTCTGATGCCAACATATTGGGCTCCTGGATAAAAGCGCTGAACATTAACACATCACGAAAGTACTAAAATGCAAAAAAAAAGCTTAATTTCTAGTGTACCTCACAACACCATTTGATATCATGAATAGGCCCTTTATGCGCTCTAGTCCTTTTTGCACTCAGCACATACACCTACATTGCACATTGCACATTATTATGCTACAATTCGCCATGTTATCACTTACTAAAACTACCAAATAAGTTTTGGAGAAACCCATCTCTTTATGTTCCTCATACACACAGATGGTCCTTCCCCTGCATGCGCTAGCTATAAGATTGCTCATTCTGCACCAAAAGTAACAGCTCAATTTACCCACCACCCAATAAGTGTGAAATAAGTCTGTCATTTTTGTTTACCTTGATCAGTCTGTGCAAGTAATTCCTGCGTTGTGTTCGTTCAGAGATGTTCCGAATCTGAGAAAAGAATGCATCAAAGGAGGGATTAAATTTGATACAATATATTCTTAAAATATTTTTTCTAAAAGTTGCATAAAAGCTTTCTACTTATGACTATTTCTTAATATATACAAACTTGGTAGCCACTCATCATAATTTAGTTGAACCTTATTGACCATGTGTCTTTATCATCAATTTCGAATTTCTAAAGGTGTTAACAACCTTTTCATTCCCTCCCCTATCTACTCAGTGCTAACGCTGTTTGACCTAAATCTTTTAGAAGTACCATCTTTAATATTGTGAAGAAAAAAATGAAGATCAGATACTGTGCACATAGTTATGCAGTTTAGTTTATTCCTTTGCTTATTCTACACTAATTCTACACCCTGGTGCATCTACACCCTTTGGAATTACTACTCCACTAATGTTTACTCATGAGAAAGAAAATTTAGTGACAATCTGAGTGTGTAACGTTCATATCAAGATGAGCAGATTTAGTAAACTTACTCCATGTTAGTAATTATTTACATGCTATTGGTATGTGTGTTTAAAATAAGCGCTATCATTCTCAATATTTCTTTTTGGTGATTACAGTTTCATTGATTTTGTATTAATTATTGTCTTTTTACACCTACTAGGTAGCGTACCCGTGTATTGCTACGGGACAACTAAACTTTTGTACTAAAAACACACGGATCACATGGTAAGATAACAATAATATAAAATTAAATACGGCCAGTTAAAATGACATTTAATTGAAAAAGCAAAGATCGTGAAATTAATACAGGTTACGGAGAGCGCGGCGTCGCAGGCTCACCAACTCAACTGTATAGACCTTTCCGTGTGTTGCATCAGTGTTTGATATTTGTTGGTCCATGTAAACATGCTTGAGAAGTTCATGCGCTTTTGTGTAGTCGTTTTGTTTTAACCGGAGGAGTTCCTTGTGGTACTTCTGAGAGAGTGCAAATTCATGTCAGTATCAAAAAGGAATCTTAGAGACACAATGATAGTGAGACACAGAAAGTCATTACAGATCCTTCAGATATCCTGCTGAACCATGAGACAGTCAAGGCTAGCACCGAAACAGTTTTTGTAACCATGTATCTCCTTCTGCAAAGAGAAAAGCAGCACATAGAATGAACACCTAAAGTATTCAGGCTCTACATTCATTGCGGGCGTGTTTGAAATCAAAGTAATACATGAAAAAGCAATGGCATGAGGATACTGCATTTGTGTGCAGCGTCCTTTTTCAGATTCTCGCAGCACAGTTATCTTACTGTAATAAATATAACCTTCACCATGTACTAAAATGGCTTGGGATTGGGAAAATATACCAGCAAGATTAGAAAGAATAAGTAACTCATGCATTAATATATTTCAACTTGAAGGATAGATTACTTCAAAGATTTGACAAATAAGACAAATACCTTCGCTAGACAATAGAAGCATAACAGTAATAAAAAACTAAAGATAATCCCCAATTAAAATTATTTGCCAGCTGGTAGCATGAAAAGTTATCCCTTCCATGAACTCCACAATATTAGCAAGGCAAAACTGATATGGAAACCAAGTTGGTTGGTCGAAGTTGCAGTACAAAATTTGGGACAAAATAAACATCCTCCTTATAATTTCCAACATTTGAGTGGTTTGTTACTTGGCTAAATCGGATTGAACAAACATCGAGGATGCTTTTTATCTCTACACCTGCGACAAGAAAGGACAAAGGGGCAGCAAAACCAAACCTCAGAGAAATTCATCGCAGCAGGCTGACCCTCGTTCCAATAGTCATCTCCATCAACAAATTGCCTGTTGGGATACGTGGAGAGCAACAAGATGACAAGGAACATTAGAGACAAAATAAGCTCTGATTGCAGTCACCCATGCGAGGTAGGGAACTTCGCATCATTGGTGTTCCTCCATCTAGGACACGCAGATAACAACGAGGTAGGGCACGATGCTGCTATGGGAGAGGGGCGCATGGCAACGTCGTCAAAATAAGGACCTCATATATCAGTTTTTTGTTGCCAAAATCGATGGGCAGTTGGCAATCTGAGATATCACAACTTCATAGCTAAAAATCAAAGCATTAACGAACACAGCTGTGAAAAAGAAGACAGTCTATTGTCCCATACATATATTACGTCCGACCATCCTACAATGAACAAACAGGTATGGAAGAGAAATAAAGGCATGGTATATTCAAATAAGGCTGGAAATGGAATTGTTCAAAAGAAGGGCTACCTGCATTTGTCGTAGTCACCATATTGGCACAATAAAAAGAAAAACAGGGAACCTAAGTTGCAGGATGCACCCCTAAATTCCATTCCGTTACCTTTTTTTTAGATATAAACCTGAAATTGTTTCTATGTTAAAAAAAAGAAACTCAGAGGCTGTCTAATAAGCTGCGCAAATCACAATTACCAGAGGCGATGAAGTTGGCTTTTATGAGCTGTAGAAGATAACCAGCAAGCGGCTTGAGGCCTTCACTGACAGCCATGGTGGTTTTCTCCTCCGACCCCAGGATTAGAAGATCAGATGACATCCTTGGAATCATTTATAAATAATATGTCAGTGATTACCATACGGGAAATATGGAACAGAAGCAATGATACACTAATAGGAAATAACAGATAGATATTGCACAGATAAATATTGCATGCATTTATATTGGTCTAGCATCTGTGTAGCTGGGATTGTCCAGGCTTAAAACTGAGGACCTATGATGCACATGAAGCCATTAGGCACTATGTTCAACTGCAAAATAGATAGGGACTTGGAAAAATAGGAAGCCGCATTCATGTTCATATACCTTTATTCTGCCTTTTTTTGTCATCGATATTAGAGCACTATTACTAATTTGAAGGTGAAATCCGCATCATTTGTAGAGTGCATAGAGAAGAGACAGCTTGCACATTTTTAGTGAATTGTTTGGTTGACTTAAGAAATTATGGATCAGAAAATCAAATAGATAAATTGATTGCAAATTTCTGAAGTGGTTGTAGCTTCCTGCAATACAACCCAAAGGAATTGAGCTGACGAAAAAAATCAAACCAACAAAGAAAAAAAATGAGGTTTCATTTTCAGGTTACACCAACTCGATTTGGTACTCCCAGTCGTAAATATTTGTTCATATTTGTCCTTTGAGAAACTGAAACAGCCTGTGATGCAAACAAAATGTGATAGCTAAATTATTCTAGACTCCTTTGTAGGAGGAGCATCTGTGATGCTGAATATAGTACTGCAGCCATCTCGAAGCATTTACTGTTTCTTTTTTTTAGGATATATTAGTGTGTAAGAAAAATTACTCATGTAGCCCTACGTAAGTACGTAGTAGAGCTGGGCCACAATAATTAAGAAATAGGACACCCAATAAAAGAAATTCTTGGAGGTATGCAGGATGTAGTCTCACTGGGATGTGGGCACAGGAAACTTTTTCCAGCTCTCTCCCTGGCTTTTGGTTTGTAGAATCTGGTATGCAATTTATGTTGATGCAGCATCTTATAATGGGACAAATTAGCACTTGAGTGCGAATTGAATGTTGGATGGCAATGTAATCAAAGTTTCATGGTACCTGTAGTTTCTTGGCCTTCCTGAAATGTGTGACACAATGTTAGAAGTCGTAACTCCTGCATAGTATTAGATAGATTTGTCAGAGTACAACTTCTGTTATTTTTCTTATCATTGGATTGGTAAGTGTTTAGTCAGCATTCGGATTACTTAACGCAGTGTTTTGGATGGTTTAATCAGAGAGCATATTTTCGCATTAGATAGCATTTTGACTTTATTCAGTGATGTGAACTGCACTCTGTACTATGAAGCCACATCACAATATATTCTTCTATCCTTTGTAAATTTAACACATACATTGAACCATGGCAACATATAAACAGAGAAAGCCATATCGGTCCATATAGGAGCAGTAACAAGCAGTAATACATTACCAACTAAACAGAGTATCATTACCTTTTGGCAGCATGGTGAAAAATAGACCATCCTTGGTCTGCACACACCTTTCCTGCTGCAGCCATATGGCAAATAAAGGCAGTAATAATTCTGGCAAAGTAGTAAGGATTTAGGAATTCCACCTGCAGATGTGTGTACCTTGGTCCAGCTGCTTGGTCCACTGAATTTCCAACTCTGTAAACCCAGTCGCAGAAGCACTCACATTACAAACAAGCTCACCAAAGCATGCTGATGACTGTGCTAACCTATTACAAAGCACCCACACACCTGCAATTAGTTAGTCAATGCATAAGAATTGATAATTTTTAGCATACTGGTTGACAACGTAGGAATTCGGAAGAGGAGACTGAGCAGGACAAGCGACCTCAAGATGAAGAGCAGACTGCCAGACTCCAGACCACGCTAGGGCCTCCACGTCAGGGGCCAACCTCGCTGGATCCGCCGGCGCTGCCGCGGACCGCGGCCCTCCGTGCCAGGGCCGCCCTCGCGGGGGTCGCGGAAGAATGCCAGGGCCTCCACGTCGGGGGCCACCCTCGCTGGATCCGCCGGTGCTGCCGCGGACCGTGGCCCTCCGTGCTAGGGCCGCCCTCGCCGGGGCCGTCGGAGCTGCCGCGTCGGGGCCCTCCCGCGCCGCTGAGAGAGGGGGGGAGGGAGCAGGAGAGGCACGCCAGGGAGGGGGGAGGAGGGGGGCCGCAACCGCGCCCCGCTCGCGCCGGCGAGCGTCGCCCTGGCCGTACCGGGAGGAAGACGGAGAGAGAGCGTGGAGGGGAGAGAAGATGGAGAGCGAGGACGTCGAGGAGCGACGCACGGAGCCACCGAGAAGGCTAGACGGGGGATTCCCCAGCTCTACGCGGCCGCCGGCGGCGCGCCCAGATGCGGGCGGGCGCGGGCGACGATGGTGCGCGTGAGGCAGCGGCGCAGCCTGCTTTGGGCGTGCACGGGGGCAGGGTGGGCGTGATGGAGGCGCGGCCGGAAACACGGGAGCGAGCGGGATCTCGCGAAGGGGAGCACACGCGCGGGGGAGGGGGAGCGAGCGAGTTTGGTGTCGCAGGCGTGGGCACAAGAACCAAAACAAATATCCCGTCAAAACACTGGCAAACAATGTTTGCGATTACTGACTTTGGTTGGCTTTGCTCCTGCAATGGAATGGGATAGAGAAGCTTCTCTGGCCTTTGTAGCCTCCGTGACGCCGGAGCTCGCCATGACGGGGAGGACGACGCTGCAGGAAGCGCACGCGGCACTGCAGGGGCACGTAGACGAGGAGCGACGGGATGAGCCACCGCGCGTACGCGCCGGCCTTCGCGGCGATGCCTGGGTCCTGGCCGAGGAAGAACAGGATGATCTCGCCGGCGCACGCCCAGCCGAGCGCGATGGGGACGTAGGCGAGCCCCATCACGGGCATGGCGTGCTGCTTGTAGACGCCCGAGCAGGTGGTAGTGCCGCGCCCCGAACGCCTGGCCGCACGGCTTGTCCAGCGACGCCATGCCGGTCCGCCGCGGCGAGGCCCTGCTGCCGCCCGTCTGGCGTCCGCCGCCGCCGGGACAGGGTGGCACAACAGCGGCTCCTGGGCCTCCGCGTGTGGCTTGCCGGCCTTCGTCGACATGGATCGATCCTCCCCCATCCCCGTCGGGAGACGAGGACCAGATCGGGGAGTTGAATAGGTTGGGATCTGATTACATCGTATTCCGTTACGGAGTGACTTCAAACAAACACGATTTAATGCGAATACGTTACAAATTACAAAATGCTGAACCAAACACGTCCCAGCTTTACAGAAGAATAGTACAAACTACACAGCTTAACAGGAGCTTAACAGCCGCAGTACTTCTAGGGTGCATTTCTTACTTCTAACTGCAGTACTTCTAGGGTGCATTTCTTACTTCTAACTGTTTCATGTATAGAAAGCATCTACCCAACCACTAGGAAAAAAAAATATAAGGTACATGAGAGCTATTCAGCTTGTTCGTTTGGCTGTGATTTGTCGTAAACGATCATAAATTTTCAGCCGAAACAGTATTTTTCTCTCACACAAACCAGCCAACAGTACTTCTTCACGAACCAGCAACGATACGAACCAGTCAACCGAATAGGCTGATTACATGCCAACAGCGGGCAATTTTGAAAGTTGTCGGGCAGTTTCCGCCTTATCTTGTTCGGCAGCTCCTCCGGTCCGCCATATACATGAACGAAATATAGTCATTGCATATGAACAAATAGAGAAAGTTTGGGGTTCCCTTTTTGGAAAAATTAGGTGGTTGAATTACATTACTTTGTACTCCACCAAATAGTGCCAGAAACTTGTTCCGTTCCACTATTTTATCCGTTTGATGCCCTATATTTCTCCCACCACCTGTTATCTAGTTTCTTTTTCTTTTCTCACACAAGGACCACAAGCATATCGAACAGAAAAATAAAGGGGTACACGGAGCACGCCACGCCTCGCACACAGGCGCACGAGGCCGGATCTCCACGCGTATCATGGGCTCCGCCGCACCGGGACGCCTCATACGCACGAGGGCGGCAAGGGCGGGGAGCGCGAGGTCCGGCGTCCGGGACATCGGCCACCCCTGCCAGGGACCCTCGGGGCACCCTCCTCCGCCTATCCCCCACCCTGTTTTCCCTCTCCCTGCGCTGGCTCGAGCAGCTCAAAGCTCTTCCACGGCGGACGGCAGCACAGAACACGAACAACTCCTCTGTCTCGATTTCGGTGCTTTTACGTTTTTACCATTATAAAAATTGGCACTCATTCCAATATCATTCTTAAAATAACACTTACAATTTTACTAGATAAGAGAAGTTTAAGTTTTAGATTCATCACATTTGCACACGTGGCATGCCACGCCAGCTTGACACGCTGTCGCCTAATCAGCCTGAACATCGTTGCTACCCCTGCCTTGCTCCTCTCTCTCCATCCGGACAGCTGGGTCCCACAGCACCTGTCACTCCTAGGTGGACCCACTCCTCAGCTTCGTCTTCCAGCCCTCCCGCACTCCTCCGAGCTGCACCGTAGCATTGCCCAGTATAATAAACAGGTACAGTACTCCTCCGAGCTGCCCAATCGCGGCGCGGGTAGGTAGGAACGGCAGGCAGGCAGGCAGATTGTTAGCTGAAGCACGCCATGCAAGTGGCATCTGTATATATATAGATGAACCACTCCCTCGATAACCGTACGCTCAACGCTCAGTCCAACTCCAAGCGCGCCTCCCGTGACGGTCGACGGAGGCCGGGGAGGAAGCCAGGGAGTTCAAGGACATGGTGGTGGAGCTGATGCAGCTCGCCGGGGTCTTCAACGTCGGCGACTTCGTGCCGGCGCTGGCGTGGCTCGACCCGCAGGGCGTGGTCGGCAAGATGAAGCGGCTGCACCGCAGGTACGACGACATGATGAACGGGATCATCAGGGAGCGACCTCGTCCCTACCTCCCTGACTCACTCACTGGTTTGTTGGTTATCTAGCAACGGGTAGCATTGGAGAACGACGTCGGTGAAGTAAGGACCAGGACCAGGGGCTGGGCCTTGGGAGGCGACAACAACGCCGGACCGGAAAGACAGAGCACCATTGGCGTGCGGCGATCCAGGGAACGACAAAACCCACGGGGTCTTAGCATCTTACTACTTGACGATGTTAGGTTTTTGTGCATCATTTTTTCCATTGTTACAGGCTATCAAACAAACATCAAAGATGCACTAGATCTTCTACATCCCAACTTTCTAAAAGTCATCCAGATCAGCACCATTCAAATATCACCCCATCAACTTTACTTGCTAGCCATGTAAGATGGAGAAAAGTTGAGCACATATAGTCAGCCACAAGTCACAAAGTTCACTGCAGCATATTCTACTTTGAGATTTGCAGGGCCACAGGCAAAAGAAATAAAGAATCCATGGTTTGGCCGTAGGGTGATAATGACCGGATGGTTTGAGAGAAGGCAGGCAGCTCAGCAATCAGCATGGCACCCACATCAGAGTGTGTGACATGAGGAAGCTGGTTACTCTTCCACCAAGGCTCACTGTAGCGACATGGAACAAACCAGAATTGTTGTGTGACATGAGGCAGCTCAGAATTGTTGTGTTGTGCTGTGACAGTATACTATAGTGGAGTGACTATATTAGTTAGACGTTATAGTTACTTAGTTTCATGTGGTGTGGTGAAGGAATCGGGAAAACAACGGTTACATACTAAACATATTACATTACATCTATACAAGGTGTTCTTTTGGGGCAAATACTAGCATCCACGAAGTGTGCTGATGACCACCATTTACATGTCCATCCTAATCTCATATGGAGTGGTGAATTGGTGATTAATTATTCAACCCTATTTCCTGCATCAGTCTATGACTCCTGCTGCCCTCTGTGGGGCAGGAGACCGTACCGGCACGATTTCAGCATGATTGGGTCAGCAATTCTTTTCCCTTTTAATTTTGTTCTTTAGCTGGTAGGATTTATAA
Source organism: Miscanthus floridulus (assembly GCF_019320115.1). NCBI lineage: Eukaryota > Viridiplantae > Streptophyta > Magnoliopsida > Poales > Poaceae > Miscanthus > Miscanthus floridulus. The sequence continues at coordinate 148,941,502 of NC_089584.1, forward strand.
AAAAGCACCACTAAAATGTGAGTTAGTATATTCTTTGCTTGCAATGTGAAAGTAAGTTCTAGCAATAAATAAAAGATCTTCTGTCCAATGTCAAATCAATATATACAGCACCTGCTAAAGTCATGATCAAGATCCATCACCATCGTATATGTACGTGATCACCATCGAGCACACTTTCTGCATGCATGGGCAGATTGTGTCCAGTAGGTTAATGAGGGGGAGTGGTTATGTTATGTGAATAAGAAGTAGCATACTGTAAAATACTAATATATATATACTACAGCACAAGCAGTCTACTGCTGAACTCTGTTACTTTTCCTCTCTGTTGCAAAACAGCTCGATTATCAGCCTACCCAGCCTGTTCGCTTGCTCGTAAACGATCGTAAATTTCCAACCAAAAATAGTATTTTTCTCTCACACCAAACTAGTCAGCAGTAAATAATCCACGATCGTTCACGGTCTCCCGAAGAGTCCTACGAAGACAGGTGTGGGGTGAAGCATTTCCGTAGATCACATGATTGTGGCTCAGACAACGAAATACTTGAACAATCAGAATAGGATCTAGCATTGCATATCAATTATAGCCGGATTCTTGGATTGTTTTTGTACAGTATCCATGATAGATTATTTCGTACGACATGGAAAGTAACCCCAGTGCTCATATGCTACCAGTACCAGTAGCCTAGTAGTACGACTACCACTAGTAGTATGGTGCAATTTATGTAGCACTTCCTCCTACATGCATAGGAAACGCAATAAAATATGCACTGGTCACTTCAGTGTCCGAAGCTTCTAAATATACTCAACTCTAAAATTTAAACTTTTCTAAAATCGGGTGTATAATATCAGAGTGTCAGAGAAGAACGAATATCTCATCCAAAATTTGTGGCAGCCCATGTATAACTAGTATACTTCTTTGGGTCTTGTTTAGTTAGCGAATTTTTTTGGAGATGGTTAGCACTTTCGTTGTTATTTGACAATTAGTGTTCAATCATAGTCTAATTAGGCTTAAAAGATTTGTCTCGTGAATTTTGTCTAAACTGTGTAATTAGTTTTATTTTTTATTTATATTTAATGCTTCATGCATGTGTCCAAAGATTTGATGTGATGGAGAATCTTCCAAAATTTACAAAATTTTGGGAACTAAACACTACCTTGGTTTGGATAAAGGCCTTTGTTTATTTTCCTGCTCCGTTGCATCGTACATGCATATATAAATCTTTCATCTAGTTACTCCACTGAAGCTACCACTGCATATACTCGGATGCATGTGCGATTACTGATCAGTCTGCAGCTTGTTCGGCAGGCCGTAAACGATCGTGGATTATTTACTGCTGGTTGATTTGGTGTGAGAGAAAAATATTATTTCAACTTATAATTCATGATCGTATACGACCAAACGAACATGCTGCTGATCAGCACTTCTAATGCAACTCCAGCCAAATCTCGACAAAAAAAAATGTTGCCCGCCTCATAGAGGCCGGCACAAATTATTGTATGGATCATGGGATATCATACTACCAGCACACTTATTAACCTCTACGCAAGGACAGCTTACTTTTTTATCCTACCACTCAAGTCCCATGCTTGGTACAACTTGGACATGACACGGGCGCTAGAAATTTTACCACCTCGGAACATGTTCTTTACCAAGGCTTATCCTTCTATTTGCCGAGGCAGTCAAACTTCAACGCAGCAGGGTAAGATATCGCACTCGAGGGTTATATCATTCGTCACCTGATCTAAAGCCCATGCTGTCTTCAGTTTTTTTTTTAACTGCATTTCACACACCAGTGAAGAGATGATCGTACATCTCTTTCACGTACTCCAATTTGCAGTGAAGTGCAGTTGCGGTTGGTCAAGTCTTGCCTCGAGGCTCGAGTAAAAGCTTCCAGCCAGCCGGCTCTCCTCGTGCAGGCCACGTACTGATTGATGGATGCCCATATCCTTTCGCTCGCTTTGCCCCTGCGCTTTCGCCATGGATTTCACCGAGGCTTTACTGCTTTTCTTGCCTTGCTGATCTTGTTCCTACCACTCCTCTTTATTTTTCCTTGGTGTTTTATCTTTTCAGACCGTAAAGTTGTGGGCAAAGGTTGCTGCATGGTGCATATATGTGGCCCTGGCAGCTAGCTCATTTCTGACATGTGCATATCAAAGCATATTTGAGCTAGCGAGACATGATTCAGTTCGGATACCGAATGAAAAGCATAGCTCCCATGCGGTGCAGTGCAACGATGGCCAGAGTCACCACACTAAAAAGCACGCACCAACGCAGTCGCGCGGTTATTTTTTGCAGCACTGCACTGAAAGACAGCTTGTAAGGCCTGGTTCGGCTGACCTTGAATCCGGCTCCGCTTCTTTTTTTCATTCGAAATAGTATTTTTTTCTCATAAAATTTTAGCATAAACAGTGTCTTCAGCCGTGAACAGTGCAATACACTAGACAGTAATGCCTAAAACCGTTAAAAACTAGCAGCCTGTTCGTTTCAGCTGAATTGACTTATAAACTGGTGGCTGAAGTACTACTGGTTTATTTGGTGTAAGAGAAAATACTATTGACTGGTTGATAAACCGCCAGATATAGGCAGTTACATCCTGCTGAACAGGGCGTACATATGTTAATCGGATCACACACCTTTGAGGAAGTGGTCAAGATTTGCACCGGAGCCGATGCACAAGGACACGGCCAAATCACTCACCCCATGAACTTAACACCAAGATTTCCTCAAGCAAACATGGAGAGCCTTGTCCTTGTTAGAAAGCAGTTATCAGAGTGAACAATGTTCACTGAACATCCAGGTGGATATTGATGTGTTTTACAGCTTTCTTTTTCTTGTGCCCCTTGGCCCATGCATGTGTCATGTGTGGCCAACTATCAGGTCAATTCACTATGCATACGTTGCGGCCCTGCGACCAGCCTGTTCGGTTGGCTGATTCGTATCGTTGCTGGTTCGTTTATGTGAGAGAGAAGTATTGCTGGCTGGTTCATGTAAATAGTGTCCATGTGAGGGGGCTGGCCAGCCAGCCCAGCCAGCCCGCCCCAGCCGAACAAGCGGGACATGTCCTGAAGCCAATATTAGCACAGGAACCCTAAAGAAATTGAGCGCAGCCATACCGCTTCGTCTCTTCTGATCTGCATATTAGATAATATGCTGCTTCCCTAGGCGTGAACGTAGCAGGAGACAGGCGTCGAAAGGCACCCTACTGTGTCACTATAGCACTGCAGGGGCAGACGTCGAAAGGCTCACCTGCCGCTCTGTAGCCGCAGCAGGAACATGCGTTAAAGTCAGTCCTGCTGTCACATATAGTCAGTAGGATTAGATTTGTAGAGTTGTATATATAGTTTCCCACTGCAACTCAGTAAAGAGAGCGAGTTCAGTTTGCTATCTCATCTGTAGAGTTTCGGTCAACGCTGGTGCTTGTGCTGTGTGTACTCTGTTCTCCCTCCCGTCTTCTACCTCTATTCCATAGTGTGTGGTCGGCAGACCCAGTGCGTGGTCGGCCGAGCTAGTGTGTGCTCGGCAGCAATGCTAGTTAGTGGTCGGCTATCTCCTCACCGGAGATCTAGTGGGCTAATAAGTGGTATCAAAGTCGTACAAGCGCCGTCGTCGAACTAACTGCTGGCGATGACAGACGGTTTGGAGTTAGACACCAGCAGCGGTGCTGCTGAGGCGACCCAGTCACGATAGGAGGTCGTTGTACGTACGGTGCGGGAGGTCAGCGGCACCAATTGTCCGATGCTAAATCGCACCAACTATGATGAGTGGTCGGTGGCCATGAAGGTCAACTTAGAGCCCGACGGCTCTGGAATGTTGTTGACAAGGGCACCGAAAACAAAGAAGACGACATGTCAGCGTTGAAGGCTATCCTCGCTGTTGTACCACCGGAGTACAGGGAGCCGTTGGGGGCGAAAAGCTCTGCTAAGGAGGCATGGGAGGCCATTGCGTCGATGCGCGTTGGGTCTGACCACGCAAAGAGGACGACGGCCTAGCTGCTAAAGCTGGAGTACGCCCTCTTCAAGTTCAAGGATGGTGAACGATGGAGGACCTCTCCCTCCGCCTGCAGACGCTCATCAGCAAGCTGAAGAGCCACAGCGTCACCATCAACGAAGAAGAGGCGGTCTCCAAGTACCTCCACTCTATACCGGCGAAGTACATCTAGATCGCTCTCTCTATAGAGACGATGCTGGACCTATCCACACTCACCATTGAGGATGTGACTGGTCGGTTACGGGCGGTGGATGAGCGCCTAGAGCAAGCGGCAGCAACGAAGGACAGCAGCAAGCTCCTATTGACAGAGGAGGAGTGGGCTGCCCGAAGGAACTCCGGGAAAGCCTCCTCCAGCCGCGGTGGCGATGGCAAGCGCTGCAGCATGGCTTCTTCAGAGAAGAAGAAGAAGGTCGACCCCAACGCCTGTCGGCGCTATGGGAAGACAGGCCATTGGGCACGGGAGTGCCCAAACCACAAGCAGAAGAAGAAGGCTGAGGCTCATCTGGCGTAGGCCAATGATGAGGATGGAGCCACTATCCTGATGGCAACGTTCTGTGCACTGCACAACGTTGAGGCCGAGGAGAAGGAAGAGGTGATGGCAGTGGAAGGGTCTAGCAAGGCTCTAAAGGTTGTCCACCTTGACGAACCACGCACCTAAGCCCACCTCGGACGTGTGGGCGGTGGATAGGAGCAGCGGTGATACCTAGACTCTGGCGCCACCAACCACGTGACGGGCTCTAAGGAAGCCTTCTCTGAGCTCGACGACGATGTGACCGGCACAATGAAGTTTGGTGATGGCTCAAGGGTGGCGATCCGAGGGCGCGACACCATCGTCTTTAGGTGCCAGAATGGGGAGCACCTCGCGCCTAACGGATGTATATTATATCTCGCAGTTGTGTTCAAGCATCATCAGCATTGGCTAGCTGGATAAGCATGGTAGCGAGATCCTAATCAAGGACGGTGTCCTCAGGATTAGGGATCGAGAACATCGCCTTCTTGCCAGGGTGAAAAAGTTCTAGAACCGGCTGTACCTTCTTAACTTGAAGGTGGAGCGGCCAGTGTGCTTGGTGGCATGGCACACCAAGGAGCCGTGGATGTGGCATGCTCGGTTCGACCATTTTAGCTTCGACGTGCTCGGTTGACTGGAGAAGATGGTCCAAGGGGTGCCTCACATCAAGCACACAGACAAGCTGTGTGACAGCTGCCTGGCCGAGAAGTAGAGGAGGCTGTCATTCCCAAAGGCGGCCAAGTATCGCGCGGTGGAAGTTCTTGAGCTCATCCACGGCAACCTCTGTGGGCCAATCACGCCAGGCACAAACGGTGGTCGGCAGTACTTCCTCCTTCTCCTAGATGATTGCAGTCGCTACATGTGGCTGCAACTCCTAATGAGCAAGGACGAAGTGGCGGCGGCGATCAAGAAGTTCAAGATACGCGCGGAGGCAGAGAGCGGCAAGAAGCTGCGCGTGCTGAGGACTGATCGCGGTGGCGAATTCACTTCGGTGGAGTTCGCTGAGTACTGCGTGGAGCAGGGTGTGGTACGCCACCACACCGCGGCGTACTCACCACAGCAGAATGGCGTGGTGGAGTGGAGGAACTAGACGGTGGTCAACATGGCTCAGTCCATGATGAAGGCCAAGGGCATACCAGCAAGGTTCTGGGGTGAGGCGGTGACCACGACTGTGTTCATCCTCAACCGCACGCCCACCAAGGTCCTGAAGGGCAAGACGTCGTTCGAAGCTTGGTATAGGCGCAAGCTGAGCGTGTCCTTCCTCGGGACATTCGGCTGCATCGGCCACGTTAGGAAGATGAAGCCGGTCCTCACTAAGCTGGAGGACAGGAGCACACCGATGGTGTTCCTGGGCTACGCGGAGGGTACCAAGGCATACTGGCTCTACAACCCACACGGAGGCAAAGTCCTTGTCTCGCGCGACGTCGTGTTCGACAAGAAGGCGCCTTGGGACTGAAACAGTCCGAGCACGAGGGAAGTTGGCGGCTCCAGCAGCACCTTCGTCGTTGAGCACTTGGTCATCCACGGTGGTGGAGACGCTGGGGAAGAGGTGCCGAACACTCTGAGAGGAGTGCCGAGTACTCCAGCGATAGAGCCGAGCACTCCGGGAGGGATGTCGAGCACTCTAGGAGTGGAGCCAGGAGGTCCTGCAGTGGTGGAAACCACTCCAGGACGGATGCCGAGCACTCCTGTAGTGGAGCCAAGAGATCTTACAGTGGTGCTGACCACTCCAAGACTGAGGCTGAGCACTCCTACAGTGGTGCCGAGTGAAAGCATCTAGGCCCCTAGTTAGATTTCGGTGATTAATGTCAATACAAAATTACTATAACTAACGTGTGTTTTGCAGAGGCAATTAAGTTAGGTCATGGTAATGGAGATCGATTGGGCAATCGAGGTTGTCATGCCCCTACGATGGAAATCGTTTCGGTTTTCAAAGGATGGACGACAAGGTTAAGGATAACTAGTTCTAAGTGTCGATTGGAGTTGGAGAGACACTTAGAGTAGTTTAGGACTTTGTTTTTCCTTTGGCCGTACTATGAAGGGGGGTATGAACGGGTAGCTTGACCTAGTTGAGTCTAGTGAGTTAGGTGTGGTGCACACTTGTTAAAACTAGCTCTAGGTAGCTCCTATGAATGCCTAAGATCTTTTGGAGCAAACTTCATTCACATATGTTCGGAAGTTGGAAGTGAATGGAGGGTCAAACACTGACCGGACGCTGGCTCCGGTGCGACCGAACGCTGGCCGCAGGGTCCGGTCAGTTCATTTGACCAAGGGGATCAAGTCTGGTGTGACCAGACGCTGGGAGGTCATGTAACCGGACACTGAGGGCCAGCGTCCGGTCGACTCCAGTAAGGGTCCAGACTTGGGAAAGAGTGACCGGACGAGTCCGGTCAGTGTGACCGGACCCTGAGTATCCAGCGTCCGGTCGTTTATAATAAGCATCCAAGAGCGACCGGACGCGTCCGGTCGGTACTGACCGGACCCTGACAGCGTCCGGTCATCACTTGAAAACTGTTCGCGGGTTGAACTGACCGGAGCGTCCGGTCATAGCGATCGGAGCGTCCGGTCATCCCGCAGAAGCTCATAACGGTTCGTTTTTCAGGCTGGCTTATAAATAGAAGCTCCACTCATGAGTGGAGCATCTTTTGCTCATTCCAATAGCTGAGAAACATGTTTGTGAGTGCCAAGAAGAGCAAGGTCCTAGTGAGGTGTTTGTGATTTGAGAATCCAAGAGAGTAGCCTCACTAGCAAATCAAGAGTAGCAAAGTGTGCATCCATCTTCTCATTAGGCTTCGCGTGGTCAAGTGAGAGTTCGTACTTGTTACTCTTGGTGATCGCCATCACCTAGACGGCTTGGTGGTGATTGGGAGTTTGGTGTTCACCCGACGGAGCTTGTGGGTGACCCAACTCAAGTTGTGAGCGGCTTTGGGTGATTCGCCGGGACGGAGTGTCGAAGAATCAACCCGTAGAGAGCACTTGATCCTTGCGCGGATCAAGGGGGAGCTACACCCTTGCGTGGGTGCTCCAACGAGGACTAGTGGGGAGTGGCGACTCTCCGATACCTCGGCAAAACATCGCCGCGTTCTTTTCTCTCTCTACTTACTTTAAGCACTTACTTTGAGTATTTACTTTGAGCAATTCAATACTTATTTTACATCCATAGAATTGCTTGCTAGAGTAAGTTTGGAACATAGGTTGCGAGGTTGTTGTGCATTAGTTTGATATAAACACTTTTCTAGGCACAAGGGGTTAATTGGGCTATCCGTAGGATTTGATTATTGCAAGAGAATTTAGAATTAGCCCAATTCACCCCCCCCCCTCTTGGGCATCTTGATCCTTTCAATTGGTATCAGAGCCTCGTGCTCACGTTTTTTAAGCTTAATCGCTTAGAGCAAGATGTCTCACGGGGATGGATCTCCTCCTATCTTTGAGGGAGATGATTTTCCATATTGGAAAATCCACATGGAGGCATACTTAGAAGCTCTAGATGTTGGAATTCTAAGAGCCGCCTCTCAAGGGTTCCCAGCACCTAGGAATGCCGCACAACTTCAAGGTGATGAAGTGAATTATGAAAAATGGAATGCAAAGGCTCGCAACACCATCTTTAGAGGCCTTTGCAAAGATGTGTTCAATCGTGTAAGGAACCACAAAGACGCCCATGCACTATGGTCGGACGTTTGTGCGCTCCATGAGGAAACCAAGAGTGAGCGTGAGGAACGCTATCATCTTGTGATTAAAAAGCTAAATTCTTTTGAGATGTTTCCCAAAGAAAGTGCTAATAAGATGTATTCTCGATTAAATGTTCTTGTAGAGGAAGTCAATGGGCTTGGACTCACTCAAATGTCACCATCCGATGTTGTGAGAAAAATCTTGAGTGTCCTCCCCATTGACAAATATGGGCACATTGTGACCGTGCTACATCAAGGTGATCTTTCTGCCGCTACACCGACACAAATCTTGGGAAAGATCAATACTCATGAGATGTATATGCACATCACACCACAAGATGGCTCATCCTCTACAAAGAAGAAAGAGAAGGACTTAGCATTCAAAGCTAGCCAAGACAAGGGCAAAGCAAGACTTGAGTATGAGAGCTCAAGTGATGAAGATGATGAAGAAAGCCTTGCCCTCATGGTGAAGAAGACCACCAAGATGCTAAAAAGGCTAAACAAGAGTGACATTAAGTTTGATGGCAAGAAGAAGAAGTTCTTCACTAGCTCAAGAAGAAAGCCAATCTCCGAGATGGATTGCTACAATTGTGACGAACTTGGCCACCTAGCTCATCAATGCATAAAGCCCAAGAAAGACAAGTTCAAGAACAAGGGCAAGAAAGATGAGTCAAGCGATGAAGATGAAAAGAAAAAGAACAAGCCATACAAGAAGAGAGATGGCAAAAAGAGGGACTTCTACAAGAAGAAGAGTGGCAAGGCCTACATTATCGGTGATTGGCTTACGGCAATTGATTCATCAAGTGGATCATCCGATGATGATAGTGACGATGAAAAGGTGGCCGCCATTGCTATTGATCTTGCATCTTCACCACCACCATCGTCATCATCCTCTACACACCTATGCCTTATGGCCAAAGGTGAACGCAAGGTAACTAAGAGTGATGATAGTAGTGATGATGAACATGCTAGTGATGATGATAGTGATAGCGATGATGATGACTCACCTACTTATGATGATCTTGTCAAAATACTAAGAAAATATACTAAGATCATTAGAAAGAGTAGAGCTACAAATGAAAAACTTGATGCTAAAAATAATTCACTCTTAGCTAAGTGTGATACATTAGAAAAGGCTAATGATGAGCTCAAAGAAACAAATGATTCTATATCATCCAAACTCAAGGAGCTCAAATCTTCTAAGAAAGAGCTTAAAGATAAAAATGATAAACTTGAGTGGGTGCACAATGAGCTTATCACTAGTCACAATAAGCTAAAAGATGAATATGCAACTCTAAAGATCAATTATGATACCCTTATTATTGCACAAGAATTCTTACCAAATGAGCCACATGATGCTACTAACCATGTTGTTAAGATTGATATAGCTACCTCATGTGATGATTTAATTGATGAAAGCATTGAGCATGGATCTAGTAGCAAGGGCAAGCAAGTGGTTGAGTGCAATGACTATGATGAGTATGTCAAGCTTAAGAGTGAAAATGAGAAGCTCATGAAAGATCTTGAAGAGATGAAAAGTTACAACACCATTATGCTAGAAACTCTTGATCATGACAAAGAGGTGATCCTTGAGAATGAGAAGCTAAAAGAAGAAATCAAGAAACTCAAGGAGGAGAAGAACAATGATATTCTCAAGGAAGAGAACAAGAAGCTTAAGATGGAGAAAGAGCATCTCAAGGTGGAATTGAGCAAGTTTGCTAGAGGCAAGCATCTCCAAAGTGAGCTACTCATGAATACCGTCATGAAGATGGATAGAAGTGGCATTGGATATATGGCAAGTGTAGAGAAGAAGAAGGCTCAAGCTCAACACCAACAATCAAAGCCAAAGCCAAAGCTAAAGAGATGTTTTGAGTATGGACAAGAAGGCCACTTTGCTCATGAGTGTCAAACTCCACCACCACAACCCTTGCCCAAGCATGCTAGACCCTTTGCTTTCAATGCTCACTACATGCTTAGAAAAGATTTGAGTGGAAAGATAAAAGTCATGTTCTTAGGTCCCCCCAACAAGAGTAGGCCTAAGAAAATTTGGGTGGCTAAGTCACTTGTTGAGAAGGTGAAGGGCCCTCAACAAGCTTAGATCCCTAAAGCTTGAATCTCTTGTGTGTAGGTGAACTACAAGACCGGTGGAAGTCATTGGGTTATTGATAGTGGTTGCACTCAACATATGACCGGTGATCCTCGTATGTTCACCTCACTAGATGAAGAGGTAGATGGACAAGAGAAAATAACATTTGGAGATAATTCAAAGGGCAAGGTTAAAGGATTGGGCAAAGTGGTAATATCAAATGATCATTCCATCTCCAATGTGCTCTATGTTGCTTCATTGAGCTTCAACTTGCTATCCATTGGGCAATTGTGTGATCTTGGCTTTCAATGCCTATTCACCGAGAAGGAGGTTGTTGTATCCAAGTTAGATGACAATCAAGTGATATTTAATGGATTTAGATACAACAACTTATATCTAGTTGACTTCACCTCCGAAGATGCAAACTTGAAGACTTGCCTATTCACCAAAACAACACTTGGGTGGCTATGGCATAGAAGACTTGCTCATGTTGGGATGAGCTCACTCAAGAAGCTTATGAAGAATGATTTGGTGAGAGGGTTGAAGGATGTGAAGTTTGAGAAGGACAAGCTTTGTAGTACATGTCAAGCCGGTAAGCAAGTTGCAAACACTCATCCAACCAAAGCTTTCATGTCAACCACAAGAGTGCTAGAACTCCTACACATGGATTTATTTAGACCAACAACATATAAGAGTTTGGGAGGAAATCTCTATTGTCTTGTGATTGTGGATGACTATTCAAGATATACATGGGTGTTCTTCCTTCATGACAAATCCGAAGTTGTATCTTGTTTCAAGAAGTTTGCCAAGAGAGCTCAAAATGAATTTGAAGTGAAGCTCAAGAAGATAAGAAGTGACAATGGCAAAGAGTTTGATAACACAAACATAGAAGCTTATTGTGATGAAGTTGGAATCAAACATGAAGTCTCCGCAACCTATACTCCTCAACAAAATGGTGTAGTTGAGAGGAAGAATCGAACTTTGATCACTCTTGCAAGGACAATGCTAGATGAGTACAACACCCCCAAAGCTCTATGGGCGGAAGCAATCAACACCGCATGTTATGCATCCAACCGCCTATTTCTTCAAAAGTTCCTTGTCAAGACACCATATGAGTTGCTCAATGGGAAGAAGCCGGACGTCTCCTTCTTTAGGGTGTTTGGTTGTAAGTGCTACATCTACAAGAAGCGGCAACACCTAGGGAAGTTTCAAAGGCGTTGTGATATAGGTTTTCTTGTTGGTTACTCATTGAAGTCCAAAGCATATAGAGTATTTAATCATGCCACTGGCTTGGTTAAAGAAACATATGATGTGGAATTTGATGAATCTAACGGCTCCCAAGGAGCACATGAGAATCTTGATAATATAGGTGATGAACCATTGAGGGAGGCTATGAAGAATATTCCGGTGGGAGACATCAAGCCAAAAGATGATGAAGATGATGTATAAGTCATTAACCAACCCTCTTCATCAAATGTACCACAAGATGGTGAAAAAGTTGGGAGAGTAGAAAATGAAGATACTCATATCTCCCATAAGCAAATGGTGGTACAAGCACAAGATGTTGATGCTCCACAACCTCCTCCTCAAGTGGTCAATAGAAGAAATACACCTCTCCTACAAGATCATCCATAAGATCTCATCATAGGGAGTCCAACAAAGGGGGTGATGACTCGATCTCAAAAACTTACCTCATTTATTGCTCATCACTCTTTTATCTCTTGCTATGAGCCTACCAAGGTAGAAGAAGCTCTAAAAGATCCGGATTGGATCAATGCCATGCATGAAGAGTTGAACAACTTCACTCGCAATGAAGTTTAGAATCTTGAAGAGCGACCAAAAGGTGTAAGAGTAGTTGGAACAAAGTGGGTGTTCCACAACAAGCAAGATGATCAAGGTGTTATTGTGAGGAACAAGGCAAGACTAGTGGCAAAGGGGTTCTCTCAAGTTGAAGGTTTAGATTTTGGAGAAACCTTTGCACCGGTTGCAAGATTAGAAGCCATCCGTATCCTTCTTGCATATGCATCACATCATGAAATGAAACTATATTAAATGGATATGAAAAGTGCATTCTTAAATGGCTTTATTAATGAACTAGTCTATGTTGATCAACCTCCCAGATTTGAAGACCCTAGATATCCTAATCATGTTTATAGGTTGTCCAAGGCACTATATGGGCTTAAGCAAGCCCCAAGAGCTTGGTATGAGCGCCTTCGGGATTTCCTTATTGAGAAGGGCTTTACCATTGGGAAGGTCGACACCATACTATTCACCAAGAAGCTTGATGGGCATATCTTCATTTGTCAAGTATATGTTGATGATATCATCTTTGGATCATCAAATGAAGACTCATACAAAGAATTTGGTGAATTGATGTCTAAGGAGTTCGAGATGTCAATGATTAGTGAGCTTACATTCTTTCTTGGTTTTCAAGTCAAGCAAATGAAAGAAGACATCTTCATCTCTCAAGAGAAATACACAAAAGATCTTCTCAAGAGATTCAAGATGGATGAATGTAAGCCAATCATGACCCCAATGCCTACCAATGGACATCTCGACCTAGATGAGGGAGGTAACTCGGTTGATCAAACTCTCTACCGTTCTATGATTGGTAGCTTGTTATATTTAACCGCATCTAGGCCCGACATCATGTTTAGTGTGTGTATGTGTGCTAGGTTTCAAGCTAGTCCTAAGGAAACACATTTAATTGCCGTAAAAAGAATCCTTAGGTATCTTAAGCACACGCCAAGCATTGGCCTTTGGTATCCCAAAGGAGCTTTATTTGAATTAATTGACTATTTCGATTCGGATTACGCCGGATGCAAAGTTGATAGAAAGAGCACATTCGGAGGGTGCCATTTGCTTGGTAGATCACTTGTATCTTGGTCCTCCAAGAAACAAAATAGTATGGCTTTGTCCACCGCCGAAGCGGAATACATTGCCGTGGGTGCTTGTTGTGCACAAATATTATACATGAAACAGACTTTACTAGACCATGGAGTAGTTCTAGAGAAAGTACCTCTTTTGTGCGACAATGAAAGTGCGGTAAAACTTACAAATAATCTGGTTCAACACTCTCGCACCAAGCATATAGATATCCGCCATCACTTTCTAAGAGATCATGTAGCTAAAAATGATATATCACTAGAAGGTGTAAGATCCGAAGATTAATTAGCGGATATCTTCACTAAACCGCTAGATGAGGCTACATTTTGTAGATTGCAGAACGAGCTCAATGTACTTGATTTTAGTAACTTCACTAAAAATTGAGCTTGTGTTGTCCCTTGCATTCATTGTAATATACAACATGTTTAATTTGTGGCAATGCATATAGGGCTTGTCTAACATGGTTAAGATAACCGCCGAAAAGCGTGTGAAAAAGCTTAACCTTGGATCAAACTTGACAAGCAACTAGATTTACTTACAAGTATTACATATGCATGAATGTTGTTTTGTCGTTTTGTTCCATTTGCCCTCTTGTTGCCTATTTTCTTAAAAAGAATTATAACCTAAGGCAAAATATTTTGAAAAATATGAGGGTTTGAGAGAGGTCACTCACATCAGTCCCAATTAGTGTTTATTTGGATCTTATTCAAGTTGGGACTTGATTGGGAACAGGCAGCGCGAAGGAAGGTTGAAGGTTTGCTGGAAAAGGTGCACCGGACGCTGCTGTCCAGCGTCCAGTCAGTTCACAGGAGGTGAACTGCTACTGAAGGAGTGACCGGATGCTACGTCTGTGCGTCCGATCAGGAAGGGTTCAGCGTCCGGTCGATCGAAGGATGATCAAGTTGTACTGACCGAACCCTGCCTGCGTCCGGTCATGGACCACCGGACGCGTCCGATCCCGATTCCAGAGGATTTGGACCTCTCTGGAATCGACCGGACGCTGGGTGGTAGCGTCCGGTCACTACCACCGGAGCGTCCGGTCAGTGGATCTCGCGCGTCTTAAGGACTCATTTCCCCGTTTCCTTTTCTGTCATGATTTGGGGGATTACTTAACCTGCCCGCAACCTCTGTCTCCCGTCGTGCCCTAGCCCGAGCCGCCGCACTGTCGCGCCGCCGCCTCCTCGCGCCCAACCTCACGCATGCGCCGCCGTCTCGTAAGCCATCGCGCTCGGCTCCCTCGCCTGCCGCGCCTCTGCAGCGCCGCCGTGCTCCAGCCAAGCCCGCAGCCGAGCTACGCGCCGCCGTCCCACGCGCCACCGCGCCTGCTCAGCACCACGCCGGCCTCTTCGCGCCCAAGCTCGCCGCTCCGCCGTTGCCAAGGCTGCCGGTCTTCGCCAAGTGCTCTTGCCCTATCCTCCCATTGATTGGTAAGGCAAGTTTTGTGTTTCAATCTTGATCTCCAATTGTGACCTAGATCAAATTCTAAATACACTAATTCCCCATTGCATTCAGGGTGTTTGACCTAACCCTAGCCGATTCCGAGATCCCCCACGTGACATCTTATCTATTCTCGGATCGCTGATCGTCAGGTAGACAGCCACTCGATTCAAGTTCGCATCTAAAATTGCTTTCTCTATTAGGATTTCGTATCTATTAGATATATGGTATTTATTTATATATCCATCTATTCTATCGTGCAGCGAGTCGGTTCCGTTGTGTTTCGTCTGGCAGTTGGCAGTCAACTCGGAGCCAAGCTCGCGAGTAAGGATCGAGGCCAAGCCTCGAAAGCGGCACTTTGACAGTTGATCTTCATCAGCGATAGTTCACCATCTTGTCAGTTCAGATGGCTCGCACCAAGAATGTTGGTGGTGGCCCAGGTGATGATGATCGGAGGCCCCCGCCTCACCAGCCAGCCGGATCTAAGGGCAAGTCAACCAAGCAGTTGACATCCAAGAAGCGCAAGTACCCCGATGCAGAGACAGCGAGAGCAGCAGCTGTTGTAGAGGCCACAGAGCGTGCCAAGAGAGGTGGTACCCGTAGCGGAGTTGTCATTGTAGATCAGCCAGTTTCACCCGCAGTCAGAGCTGTAATTGAGGAGGTTGAGCGTCGTCACGGTAGTCCAGCTGGGACTACCACGTTTGCAGGACGACGGGTCACCATTAAGGAGGGTCCATCAGCACAGCAGCAGCCCCCACCAGCAGAGACTCAGGAGAGTCAGGAGACCGAGCCGGCACCTCAGCTACGCCGCTCGAGTCATACCAGTGCTGCAGTTCCACCGAGGCCAGTTACACAGCGCAAGGGTTCTCGCCCTCCGCCCAGACCACAGGGTCCACCTCCAGTGGCTCACCTCGACTTGAGGGCCGCTATAGCCAGGCAGGTTCAGCAGCTGCGGTTTATTGAGTTTGAGGTCTGGTTTCCTCCAAGGAGGGATGAGAGAGCAGCTGAGGGATTCTACACGCCACTACAAGAGGATTTCTACAATGCATATCTCAATAGTGGGGCAGTGTTCAGATCTCAGAGGGTCTGTTAGATAGAGTCTATTGTGGCAGCAGCCGGAGAGAGCATTCGGCCATACTTGTCATATTTGCCAGGACTGTCAGATCTGATTGGACGGACGGGGATATATGTACCTTCTTGGGTCCGTCAGTTTTATGCCTCACTCTTCATCGATCCACATCACAGATTCATTCACTTTGCTTTCAGAGGCAAAGACTATAGAGTGACGAGTAGCAGGGCTAGAGAGATACTGAGGCTACAGGAGCAGCCTATAAAGATGCATGAGGTCTGTTATGGACAGCAGGGACCTCCCAGGCGTCCCTATGGAGGGTTGGTGCCCCCTACAGATTTAGTGCGCCATTGCTTCAAGGAGCCCTTTGGTGAGGGGTCGAGCAGGAACCCCAGTGACTTGACTCCTACAGCGAGAGTACTAGAGGCCATTATCAGGAGGACACTGCTTCCCAGGTTGGGATACAGGGAGGGCCTGACTCGCTTACAGCTCTGGCTTCTCAATGCCATTATGCAGAGGATAGTATTTGACATCTAGGACCTCCTTCTTTTAGAGATGGAGGATACCATAGCTGAGGGATTCAAGGGTCACAGGCAGCTTCCCTATGCTCACTGGATCACGTTCCTCATCCACAGAATAGTGCTTGATAAGCCCCCTGGTATGATGGATGAGTATACAGGTGCCACCACAGAGTTCCCAGCTTACAACCTGTCACAGAGGATCAGACACGCCACTCCTCAGGCACCTAGTCAGCCTAGCCGTCGCCCCGACGTGCTAGAGTCTGCAGCTCAGCAGGATGAGATCATCAGAGGGATTGCAGCCACTGAGGAGGAGGAGCTAGAGGCACAGCAGGAGGTGAGTGAGTACAGTGACAGCTCTAACGACGACTACCAGCCTATACCTCAGATGCCTCCACGCAGACACGATGCAGAGGCAGGTAGCTCCAGTTCTGCTCCACCTGCTCCACAGACAGACCCCGCTCTCATTGCTATTCTTGAGCGAATGCAGCAGGATCAGACACGACAGGCACAGGAGACAGCTGCCAACTTCGCACAGTTTCAGGCTCGTCAGGACGAGTTTCAGCGGCAGCAGCAGCTTCTTCAGCACCAGCAGTTACTTATGCAGCAGCAGCTCATGGGATTCATGCAGCATGTAGTGACAGCCATTGGGATCCCACTGCCACAGACTTCGCCCCAGCTTGCACAGCCGCCTACCACTTTGACGACTCCAGTAGTACAGCCCGTCGGGCTTCAGAGTCAGGGACAGCCTCCAGCTCAGTTTCCTTCACCTCCTGTACAGGTGTCCCAGTGGTTAGCCTCACCTGGTGTAGCCCCACAGTTCACTTCTTATCACATGGGTTTCTCACCAGAGCAGACTTCCTCACTATTCGTGCCTGAGTCGTCAGTCTCCAGGAGTCTTGGAGCATCATTTAGCGAGTTGACCGACATGCCTACTCCGCCTCACATGCACACTGCCGGTCCGTCTACAGCAGCTCTAGCTATCATGACTACTCAGAGGCTCCCCTCGTCTATCACCTCGTCAGATCCTACGACAGACATACTTGTAGCTTCACAGGTAGCACCAGCCCCAGCTCAGACCTAGACCGCTTCAGCGACACTTCCTGCTTCAGAGGGTCAGTCAGTTCAGAGCTCAGGGTCAGATGATGATGGCGCCCAGTTCCATCTTGCTCCACGTACTTCAGCACCCGACTCGTCCGCTGCAGCCCCGCCGTCCGACCCTTAGGTTTTGGTGTTTGACGCCAAAGGGGGAGAGGGTTTGAGTATGTAGACTTAGGGGGAGCGAGTTTTTGGGGGAGCTAGTTATCTAGTATTAGCTTATTATATACATTTGAAGTCTTTATTTGTGTGATACACTATTACTTATGCATTCGTGTGTTTACTTTCATGCATACTATTATATATATATATGTGATAGTGCTATCTACGTGATTGTGATATTTGACATGTGTGACTTCTACGTTGCTTTATCTATATGTCATATCACTTGTGTAATGCTCATTTGTTTTTGCTTCCGCGTTTATACTTCGAAGCAAATGAGCTTTGTTATTTGTACTCATGCTTAATTCATATCCTTTGAGTACATTGTGTTGGCTTGGGTCATATAAGCTTGACTAACTCTTCTGTTCTTATTGACAAAAGCTTATATGAACCAAGCCCGTCAAAAACCTCACTCCATAACATACTCGAGGTGGTATTGTCATCAATCACCAAAAAGGGGGAGATTGAAAGCATCTAGGCCCCTAGTTGGATTTCGGTGATTAATGTCAATACAAGATTACTATGACTAACGTGTGTTTTGCAGAGGCAATTAAGTTAGGTCATGGTAATGGAGATCGATTGGGCAATCGAGGTTGTCATGCCCCTACGATGGAAATCGTTTCGGTTTTCAAAGGATGGACGACAAGGTTAAGGATAACTAGTTCTAAGTGTCGATTGGAGTTGGAGAGACACTTAGAGTAGTTTAGGACTTTGTTTTTCCTTTGGCCGTACTATGAAGGGGGGTATAAACGGGTAGCTTGACCTAGTTGAGTCTAGTGAGTTAGGTGTGGTGCACACTTGTTAAAACTAGCTCTAGGTAGCTCCTATGAATGCCTAAGATCTTTTGGAGTAAACTTCATTCACATATGTTCGGAAGTTGGAAGTGAATGGAGGGTCAAACACTGACCGGACGCTGGCTCCGGTGCGACCGGACGCTGGCCGCAGGGTCCGATCAGTTCATTTGACCAAGGGGATCAAGTCTGGTGTGACCGGACGCTGGGAGGTCATGTAATCGGACGCTGAGGGTCAGCGTCCGGTCGACTCTAGTAAGGGTCCAGACTTGGGAAAGAGTGACCGGACGCGTCCGGTCAGTGTGACCGGACCCTGAGTATCCAGCGTCCGATCGTTTACAGTAAGCATCCAAGAGCGATCGGACACGTCCGGTCGGTACTGACCGGACCCTAACAGCGTCCGGTCATCACTTGAAAATTGTTCGCGGGTTGAACTGACCGGAGCGTCCGGTCATAGCGATCGGAGCGTCTGGTCGTCCCGCAGAAGCTCATAACGGTTCGTTTTTCAGGCTGGCTTATAAATAGAAACTCCACTCGTGAGTGGAGCATCTTTTGCTCATTCCAACAGCTGAGAAACACGTTTGTGAGTGCCAAGAAGAGCAAGGTCCTAGTGAGGTGTTTGTGATTTGAGAATCCAAGAGAGTAGCCTCACTAGCAAATCAAGAGTAGTAAAGTGTGCATCCATCTTCTCATTAGGCTTCGCATGGTCAAGTGAGAGTTCGTACTTGTTACTCTTGGTGATCGCCATCACCTAGACGGCTTGGTGGTGATTGGGAGTTTGGTGTTCACCCGACGGAGCTTGTGGGTGACCCAACTCAAGTTGTGAGCGGCTTTGGGTGATTCGCCGCGATGGAGTGTCGAAGAATCAACCCGTAGAGAGCACTTAATCCTTGCGCGGATCAAGGGGGAGCTACACCCTTGTGCGGGTGCTCCAACGAGGACTAGTGGAGAGTGGCGACTCTCCGATACCTCGGCAAAACATCGCTGCGTTCTTTTCTCTCTCTACTTACTTTGAGCACTTACTTTGAGTATTTACTTTGAGCAATTCAATACTTGTTTTACATCCATAGAATTGCTTGCTAGAGTAAGTTTGGAACATAGGTTGCGAGGTTGTTGTGCATTAGTTTGATATAAACACTTTTCTAGGCACAAGGGGTTAATTGGGCTATCCGTGGGATTTGATTATTGCAAGAGAATTTAGAATTAGCCCAATTCACCCCCCCCTCTTGGGCATCTTGATCCTTTCACCGAGCACTGCAGGAGTTGTGATGAGATGTCTAAGAGAAGTTTCGAGCACTGCATTCGGGGTGCCAAGCACTCCAGGTGTTGTGCCGAGCACTGCGGCGGAACAGGGAACTCCATCAACGCTGATCGAGTTCGCCTCATCTCTAAGTGACATCACTAAGTTCGTGGATGCCTTCTACGACGGTGAGGAGGTGTGGTTCCGCAGGCTGGACGACCTCGTCGATAGCACAGGACCCTCTGGCCTGGTTGGTCGGCTGCTCAATGACCCTGAGCTGCTGCTCATCAGTGTAGAGGAACCACCCACGTTAGCGCTGGCCAATCGCGATGCAAATTGGCGATGGGCGATGCTGGAGGAGATGAAGTCGATCGAGAAAAATAAGACTTGGGAGCTCATCGATCCACCTCTAGGATGTCGTCCGATCGGTTTGAAGTGGGTGTACAAGGTCAAATAGGACGAGTATGGCGCCATTATCAAGCACAAGGCACGCCTCGTCGCCTGAGGCTTTGTCCAGCGCGAGGGCATCGACTTCGAGGAAGTCTTTACGCCGGTAGCGCGCATGGAGTCTGTCCGACTGCTATTGGCTTTGGCAGTAGCAAAGGACTGGCGCGTCCATCATCTGGACGTAAAATCGGCCTTCCTCAACGGTGAGCTAGCGAAGACGGTCTTCGTCAGGCAACCTCCGGGTTTCACCGTCAAGGGAGCGGAGCACAGGATGCTTCGACTGCGCAAGGCACTCTACAGGCTGCGGTAGGCCCCGAGAGCGTGGAACGCCAAGCTTGACGCTATGCTGGGCGAGCTTGGGTTCACACAATGCGTAACCGAGCACGCGTTCTATATGCGGCGACAGGGGAAGAAGGAGGAGCTTATCGTCGGCGTGTATATGGACAACTTGATCGTCATCGACGCGCATGCGGAGTACATCAACAGCTTCAAGTGCGAGATGGTAGCTCATTTTTGAATGAGCGATCTCGGTGCGCTCTCCTACTACCTTGGCATCGAGGTGAGACAGAGGAAGGAGGCACTCACACTCGGGCAGAGCGCGTACGCCTCCAAGCTGTTGGAGCGGAGCGGCATGGCTGAGTGCAAGCCATGCGTGACTCCGATGGAGGAGCGGCTGAAGCTGACGAAGGCCAGTACTGTGGCGAAGGTCGATGCAACACTCTACCGGAGTATCGTCGACGGTCTGCGCTACCTAGTCCACACCAGGCTGGACATCGTGTTCGTCGTGTGCTACGTCAGTCGCTTCATGGAGGATTCTCGAGAGGATCACTGGGCTACAGTGAAATGGCTACTGCGCTACGTCAAGAGGACGGTGGATCATGGGATCGTTTTCCCCAAGACCGACGGAAGTAGGCTGCAGCTCACTGTGTTCAGCGATGCAGACATGGCGGGGGACATCGACGGATGGTGGAGCACTTCTGGTGTGCTCGTCTTCCTCGTGTCTGCTCCAATTTCATGGCTGTTCCTGAAACAGGATGTGGTGGTGCTATCTACGTGCGAGGCAGAGTACGTAGCGGCGGCCACAGCGACGTGCCAAGTTGTATGGCTGCACCGGCTGCTGGGCGAGCTGACCGGTGTGGAAGCTCACCCACCAGCACTGATGGTGGACAACCAGCCCGTCATCGTCCTCGCAAAGAATCTGGTTCTGCACGACCAGAGCAAGCACATCGACGTGAAGTTCTACTTCCTCAGGGACTGTGTCGATGGATGACAGATCGTCATCGAGTTTGTCGAAACTGGTTGGCAGCTCGCGGACGTCCTCACCAAGCCACTCGGCCGTCTTTGACTCACGGAGCTGAAGAAGATGATCGGCATGGAGGAGGTTATGGGATAGCAACAGGATTATGAGAAGAATTATTAAATAATCTGCTACTTCCCTAGTTGTGTATATTGCATCTGACTCTGTGCTAGTGCTAGTATTATCAGTGCTCGCCAACTTTTCTATCTTGGAAAGCATCTCTGCCAGTTTTTTTTGTATATTGCATTGCTCTCTGGATGGGACTTGTCTCCGGCAACGAAAGAGTGAACCCCAGACCTAAGTTCAATCCAACTAAGACCAGGCTCTTTCTTCACGCCTCTCTCTTTCATCAGGTCTCGAGTTTTTGAAGCTAAGGACAGCTCACCAGCATCTAAATACATGTTGTAAAGAATTACATATGATGCTGAGGAAGTGGGTCCCAGATCCATTATCTGATCCGCCACAAGTTGGCCTCTCTCCATGTCTCCATGGATACGACATGAGGCCAGCAAAGACCGCCAAACCACAGCGTCATCATGGAAAGCTGAATCCCTTATAAATGCCTCGGCATCAGCTAGCCTCCCAGCTCGTCCAAGAAGATCAACAACACAAGTACAATGCTTTATGGTTGGGCTCAATCCATGTTCATTATTCATAATTTCATAATACCTGCATAAGATCATCAAATGAGGACGTATGAGGCATGTATTGTATAGCAAAGAAAGTTGCACTGGAAATTGATTGAATGTTCTGACCTGGAAGAAATGGCAAAGGCTTACCTGAGTCCCTCATCAACCAATCCTCCATGACTACATGCAGTAAGGACGCTGAGAAAAGTAATATCATTAGGTGCCACCTTTGCGTCCACCATTTCATTGAAAATGCGTAAAGCATCCCTTGCACAACCATGCTGTGCATGGCTTGATATCACTGCAGACCAGGAGACAACATCACGTGATTCCATTTCCTGAAACCTCTGAGTCGCAGCATCAACATCCCCTGACCTAGCACACATATGTATGAAGGAATTCCCCATGGCAGTGAACCGGTTAAAACCATATTTTATGGCAAGACACTGGATCTGCTCACCGGTCCTTGCAACAGCTAAACTGGCACATGCATTCATCACGCTCGACATCATGAAAAGATCGCCTGTTCGGTTGGCTGGTTTGTATCGTTGCTGGTTCGTGAAGAAGTACTGCTGGCTGGTTTGTGTGAGAGAAAAATACCGTTCCGGCTGGAAATTTACGATCATTTACGACAAGCCACAGTCAAACGAACAGGCTGGAACTGTAGAAGAACCAAACGAACAGGCTGGAACCTTCTCAAAAAGCCATAACGTATTGACTCTTGGAACAATCTCAGTGCCTTCTCAAAAAGCTCATTCTGAACACACCCAGAAATCATTGACGTCCAGGTGACAATGTCTTGCTTAGGCAGAGATCTGAAACACCTGTATCCATCTTCCATGCAACCAGAATCAGAGTACAAGTCAATGGGTGTGCTCCCAGTATAGTCATCGTCTTGGAAACTGTGTTTGAGTACTTGACCATGTATCTGTTTCCCAAATCCAAATTCACCAGCCAAGTTACACGCACGTAGAATACTTGAGAATGTGAACTCAGAAGGTTGCATCCCTCGGCTCTGCAGCTCTGAATACAGACTTAAAGCTTCTCTAGTGACTTCCTTACCAACAGAGGCTTCATCACGACAGAATCCTGCAATCATCGCATTGAAAACAATCACATTTGGGTCTGGCACCGACTTGAAAAGCGCAACAGCATTTGTCAAGGCGCCTCTCTTAGCGTACACGTCGATCATTGTGCTCGCAAGAAACAGGTCGGCGTCCAGTCCAGCCTTCACCACGCATCCATGAACTGCCTCTGCAATGTGCCCTCCGACATCACCGCCAGAAGCACAGCACTTGTTGATGCTCCCAAGCGCGAACGAGTTCCACCCCACGCCATGCCGGCACATCAGAGAGAACACCTTCAGTATCTCCTCACGTGCGCCGGCGCGGACGTACCCGGACAGCAGCGAGTTCCACGACACGTCGTCATGCTCATCGGCGGCATCAAACACGCGCCTGGCCTCGCCCATCTCGCCGCACCCGGCGTACATGCTGGCGAGCGAGTTGGACAGGAACACCCCGTTGCCGAGACCGTCCAGGACGGCCATCGCGTGCACGGCCTTCCCGGTCCTCACGTCGAGCGCCCGCGAGCACGCGGCGAGCGCGGCGGCGTACGTGAACCGGTCGACCCTGAACCCCGCGGCGGCCCGCGCCCGCGCGAACGTCGCCAGGGAGCGGCCCGGGAGGCCCGCACGGGTGTAGGCGGCGATGAGGAGGTTGTAGGAGACGGCGTTGCGGCGGGGCATTTCGTCAGGCGGGCGGCGTGGAGGGGCGCCCCGAGGCGGCAGTAGGCAGCGAGAAGGAAGTTGCGGAGGAAGAGAGAGGCGGTCGGGTGGGCGCGCGCGATGTGGGCGTGCACGGCTGCGACGTGCGGCAGCGCCGCGCAGGAGCGGAGCAGGTCGAGGTAGAAGGCCTCCATGATTGGAAGCCACAGCGGCGAGTAAACCGATCGTAATCTACATCAGCAAGGACACAAAGAACCAGATGTCCCGGCCGCCGCCGCCGCCCCTCGGCCCCTCCCAGCCTCCCGCGCGGGCCAGCCCCCGGCCCCGGCCTCGGTGTCGCACAAACAACCAGATGTCCAGAGTGCGGAGCCACCGACAGGCCGTGAGAGCGACCGAGCGCCTCGGCCCGCCGGCCGCCGGGGATTGCTCAAGAACGGAGGGAAGCGAACGGCGGCGGCGGCGGCATGTCGGCAGGGGAGAGGCGGGAGACGCTTGAACTGGCATTTGGGTGAGATGGGTACCCGTTGGATCAAAAACTTGCGGTTATGATCGAGTCAGTAGGGAAACTTTCCCTCCGTACATCATCTGAGTGCCCTGTCGGCGCACCAGATGCCTACTGGACTATCGACTTTCCATGGGCCGACTGGCCTCTCGGCCCTCCACCTAATGACCAGGCTGCTCTATGTCGAATTTTTGTACAACAGCTTCTATATTTACAATTAATCATTAAAAAAAATAATATTTAAAAAAACAGCTATAGGAACGGTTGATTGGCCCTGGCCATACAGAGAGACACCTGACCCCTCTCAGAATAGACAATCCGTCAGTTCCTCATGTCCCTCACCATGTGTATATAAACAGCAGAGATCAATGAGAAGTTTCTAGTTCTTACATTCTATTCTTCCATTTAATAGTCTTAACACGTTACTGTTAATGCTGCCACTCACTCGGAAGGGAGAAAACTTACATTTCTTCCGTTTACATTATTCAGGCCCCTTTAGGAACGCAGGATTTTCAAAACACTGGATTAGAGTTGCGTGTCACTTGCAATTCTACATAAATTGAAAACACATGAAATTCTCTAATGGAGCATTTTGATACAACACAAGAGAAACACTGGAATTAGAAGAGAGACACAAAGAAAAGTTTTGAAGTTAGACCGTTCTTCCAAAATTCCTATAGACCGAGCCATTCTATAGGAATTTTGTAGGATTTTAGGGGGGCCAATCCTTTGTTCCAAAGGTCAATATAGAAAATTTTCCTATAGGTCTAGAATTCTACAAAATTCCTCCATGAATCCTTTGTTCCAAAAGGGCCAAGTTTTAACACAAAACACACTCGTGTCCGCCCCAAAATAAACAAAGCACCTCGAAATCGTATGCGATACGCTACTATCTGTGAGACTGTTGTGTCTGGGCAACAGGCAGAGTGGGGAATGGCGAAATGACCCTTCCCTTTTTTCAGATTAAAAAACGAACTGGATATTGTTTACTTTACTGCACGGGTAAGCTGTGCGTGCGCCTGCGTCTCAACTACAGCGCTATAGTCGTATGTCACACTTTCACAAGTGTGACGTGCATATACAAATTACACGCATCAATTGGTTGATCAATGCAATCATACAATGGCAATGTTGAGAAACTCTTTCCAACAAAATAGATGAAAACTTTCGACACATTAAACGAAAGATCCAATAAACACTACAGACACCAATTAGCACAATGGTTTACCACATAAATTTTTAGATCCAGACTCCTGTGCGGAAACAAGTTCAGAACTTCAAAATACTTCAGTACAATCAAGTACATAAGCCAACATAGCAGATAACTTTGTCTCGGGTACAAATCACAAGCCAGAGTCCACCGGGCATGTTAAGTAGATCCATTAGAAGCATTGCCGTAGGGTTATCTTCTCCTCGAACCAACACTTGAGCTCACAGCAAGTCACAATCACAGGCAGACGATACACATAGAGTCAAGGGATAAAAGGCTTTACCTGCCGGATACACAATGCCACGGGTTCCTTCTACCTGCCACGTCTAGGGGAAGGTGAACTGCTGCTTCGGCTGTCACTAGATATGCTTCTTCCTCTAGGAGGCCTGCAAGCAGAGATATTTTCAGTTATGGAATACTCTTGGCATATGCAAAAACACCAGAAAAACTAACATTACAAAACAAATAGATATGTTACCTTCTAGGGCTGCGGCTCCTTGATACCCTTCTTGGACCCTATACAAGAAACACATTTAAGCACTTAGTCAATGTTACAATGCATGACCAGCAACAGAGGAAAAAAAAACAGCACAATGCATGACCAGCAACAGAGGCAAAAAAACAGCATTACTTTGTGTTTGATACTACAAATACCATATCAGTTGTAGCACTCACCTTTCTTGGCGGTGGAGTAGGTGATCGAGAATATGATGAGTCTGACCTACCACGCCTCAACGGAGGCCCTCGTCCCCTGCATTATACAAGACAATCAGAATTGTCAGGGTGCAAAAGAGGAACAGCATCAGCTAGTAGATTTCGGAAGATCCACTACCTTCTTGGAGAAATTGATCTGGAGCGGGAGCGAAAGGGTCGGCGAGGAGGAGAGCGACTATAGCGACGTGGAGGTGGTGGCCTTCTTGGTGGGCTCCTCAACCGCCTTGGAGGTGGCGAGCTAGAGGGGGGGAAAGAAGGAATGAGCACAGCAGTTAAGCAAGCAGAATAAGGTGGAGGACTAAAAAAATCGACAGAACTTTAATACGAACCCAAGACATGAAAAATAAAAGGGGCAAAACAAGTGTCCAAATACTAGAAGTGTAATGAGTACAGAGCTTAGAAACCAATCACAGGATCATGCCTAGAACAGCAATTAATTATAAACATGGGATACATATATCTAATCCACTTGTATTATCTAAAAAAGGTACATCTCATCCACAGCTATGAAATATAAAATAGAGAATACTTGATACATTTAGCAGGGATAGGCACATAGTCCACAGCTATGAAATATAAAATGGAGAATACTACATAGTTTTAGCACATCAGGGAAGTGCACCTTTGTATTAAAGGGCATTGCACAAAACTGGTAAATAGAGAAGCTCAAAGAAACTCACCGCCGCCTAAGAGGCCCAGGGGAGCGCCTGCGTGGTGATGGGCTGCCACGTCCCCTCCTAGGTGAAGGACTGTGGTTGAGAAAATAGCATTAGCAATTCCAGTGATCCATTCACAGATCTTATAGAATTATAGAAGTTATTTAAGCACTGATTACCGCATCGGTGACCTATGCCTCCTAGGTGGTGGAGAAGGAGAACGCCTTCTAACTGGAGATAGTGGTCTCCTGCGAGGAGGTGTGTCACCACGCCTGACAGGAGAAGGATCTGGTCGGCGACGAATAGGCGGAGAATCAGGACGACGCCTAGGTGATGGGTCAGGTGGACGCCTGGGTGATTCAGCCCTTCGATTTGGAGATCGTTTCCGTGGAGGCGAAGCTGGCTTCCTTTGTGGAGATGCTGCAGACAAGTATGTAAACAATTAAGTCATCATGAGCTGAACATGCACCTTCAGGGGGGGAGTTCCTTGATACGAGCAGAAGTAACAAGCAAAGAATAAGGAATAGTGATTATATAGTTCCAAAGCTTCAGAAGCTTACATTCCCTAGGACGCTGCTGGGCATCCTTTTCAGCACTGCTAACACCTTTTTCAATCTGGGGAGCATCTCTTTTTGGAGGAGGGGGCGGAGCTTTCATAGGTGATGCAGCCCTTTGGCGTGGTTGAAGAGTGAATCTCAACTTAACAACATTTCCATCAATTTGACCCTGGACAGATTTTTAGAAGAACTTGTTGGTCATTTGCTTTTCAACAAAAAAAGACAGAATAAGCATAGGGTAGAATGCATACACCATCCATGTAAAGAAGAGCCTTCTCAGCATCAGCTCTCTTCTTGAATTCAATATATCCATAGCCACGAGGAAGGTTAACCTAAGAAAACAAATAGTAGGTGTTAAGGAGAGCACAAGGCACAGATCCCAGAATAATAAGAGAATAAGAGAGCAACACATTCACTTACCATTCGGTCCATTGATAGCTCCACATTCACAACTTCGCCGAAGTTTCCTGAAAATACAGATAATTAGTCGAATATAGTGTTTGGATTCATTTGGCAACATGACGACTTTTCAAAAGCACTTGTTTATTTCTAATTTATAAGAGTTTGTTAAATGCACATTATGTCAGGAACAACAGTAAAATCCTACTAGAATCAGCAAGCCTTTTTGACCGATTACTATAGAAGCAGGATCATCCCCACTGCATGAGCCTACCAGTGGGAAGATCAGTGTGTTTAACCAACCTAACATGTGTACATCAAGGAACACATGATTGTTGGAGATAGATACAAATATATATATTGGCTCCAACCATAATGTAGACTGTAGAAATTTGAATACTAAAAATGCATATTATCAGCATTTTCCCTAAACGCTAAGAGGTCACTCAAGTGACAATCACACAAGGCATATTCACGTTAATGCAAATATAATTTCACTATCTTGGGTCTCTTCACTGTGACTACAATCATTACAATAGACTTCCGAGTTCTAACAGAATAAAGTGCATGAAAATATAAACACAAGCTCACCAAATATCTCTTTCAAGTGAGCCTCACTAACATTCCTTGATAAGTGATCAATGCAGAGAACAGCCGACTCGGCAGGAGGTGACGCTTTCCTGAAACCAATAACCATTTCTTCAATAATTTAGGGCTCAAGAGTTACATGTAGAGGTAGATATGAAAACAGGGAACACAAAACCATGCAAAGTTCCTGGGGAAACAGATGAAATCTACAGATTTAACAGTAAAAGCCCAACAGCATGTTATGCACATGATAGAAACTTGAGGCTTTTCCCTTTGTACCATTAAAAAAGATGGCCCTTTCCTACAGGCCACTAAAAAGTTCGGACTTACCTGGGTGCCATGACACTTTATTTCTTTGCCCCCCAAGCCATTCCGTCCATTTTCGCTGGTAACAGTGTGTAACTGGGAGGAGAAAAGACCGAAGTGCCCTCAGTCTAGGAGGATGAGTAAAATTACCGTTTGCCCTGTGTGCCACTCCCTGACCAGCCCTTTTTTTCCGGCCCGGGGGCTACCTGCTGGCCATCCATCATCCGCGGAGCCGATTCCGTGGCGTCCAGCCGAGCAGGGCGATGCGACTACGCGAGAAAACAGTGAGTGGCCCCTCTCATCATTCACGCGACGACCAAACATGAATACGAATGACCAGACCAACAGCAACAGGAGTGCACACTACTTCACTCAAAACTCTACACGTACTCCTCCGCCGTGCCCTTTCTTTGCCTTTCCTGATATCCGGCGCAGCATCTCGTTCGAACGCTAGCTTCAGCAGAAAGGACTTGCTCAGAAAAAGAATGCTTGCTACGACGTATGCCAAGATTCCAAGCATAAAAAGCGCAGGATTCCTCCTGAACTTGCTACACGTCGCTCATTTGCGGGGTATAGGTTTACTGCAATGCTACTACTCCTACTCCTCCAGCGGTAGTCGTTGGGCAAGCATTGGTTTTTGGCTGCGATGATGGCACGCAACGCGTTAATTTGGTGCAGTAATTAGGATTAATCGATTACCCTACCGTTCAGTTTTGTCCCATCCAATAAGTTCCAGATCCAAAAGGAAAGCTTCCCGACCTGAGCAGCCTCATCTCAAGTCGATGTAACAAGCAACGGCAACATGTAATTCTAGTATAGTACTATGTTTTAGTATATTATATCTTTAAACAGTTATAGATAAAAAACTTAAATTATGAAATATATTTTTATAATAGATTAATTTGGAGTTATAAATATGAATATGATTCACTAAAATTTTGATTTATTTGGCACGCTACCCAGAAGGAGTACCATCACCACACCACCAGCGACGCGAAACGAAAAGCTGTGATTTGGACTCACGCCGCCGAGCAAGCAGCGGTGCCCGACCTGTCGTGCGTGTCCATAAGCGAAACAGCGGTGCTATATGTGTAGGCATGCCGTACGCACAGCACTGGCAGACTATCTAGTGACTCCTACTGTACCTCACGCGTGAACGCCTGGCTGATGGATCGATCATGCAACAGTCAACAACAGCAAAAAATGCAACGTTTTTCTGGACGGAGGGAGTAGACAGCCAGCCTGTGTGTTGCGTTGCATTGCATTGTGTGGCCCTTCCAAGTCCCGACATCAGTACTTGCAACTCTGACACGACGCAGCAGGAGCCACTTGTGACATAGTACGGCCTGCAGCTGCCGCGTGACCCAGCACGAATTCGAGAT
Organism: Miscanthus floridulus; assembly: GCF_019320115.1. Lineage (NCBI taxonomy): Eukaryota > Viridiplantae > Streptophyta > Magnoliopsida > Poales > Poaceae > Miscanthus > Miscanthus floridulus. The sequence continues at coordinate 148,971,366 of NC_089584.1, forward strand.
GGCAGTGAGGAGCATGGAGCGAGAGCGCTGCAATTTGAGACTGACTCTGCCGGACATGGGATCAGTGGTTGTATAGATCGCAGCCATTCAGCCTCGCTGGCCACTTTGCGATCTGCGCCTCCACTTCCTGTGTGCCGCCGGGTCCGTGACTCACCGAACGGAACCTGCCAACCAATCAAACACACAGGAACACTGGAACAGGATGGCAGAGCTGCCTGCAAGGACAAAAAACAGTGGCATTCCGTTCCATTCCCGTGGCTGCACCTGCACGTCCAACAAGTGCCCGACCTGTCTGTCAGTCAACCCGTGGCGGATCACACTTCTCTCTGCCTCCACTTCCTGTACGTGCCAAAAGCCACGGCACCAGCCGACCGTTGCACCCAAAAATTCGGCAGTTCGGACGATGATGAAGCGTCCGATCACTCCGGCCACCAATCCACCAGAGTCCAGACCAGCACCAGGCAAACTAGCTGCCTGATTCGCTCCGCGGATGATGGATGGCCAGCAGGTAGCCCCCGGGCCGGAACAAAAAGGGCTGGTCAGGGAGTGGCACATGGCAAACGGCAATTTTACTCATCCTCCTAGACTGAGGGCACTTCGGTCTTTTCTCCTCCCAGTTACACACCGTTGCCAGCGAAAATGGACGGAATGGCTCGAGGGGCAAAAAAATAAAGTGTCATGGCATCTAGGTAAGTCCGAACTTTTTAGTGGCCTGTAGGAAAGGGCCATCTTTTTTAATGGTACACAGGAAAAAGCCTCTAGAAACTTCCCCAGAAAAATATAGGGCAAAAGAAGTCGATGGAGTTATGAACAGTAAGCAGCAACATCACAGCCACAAAGAAATTTATCAGATGCTGCTATGACATTTTCTTAGTAACATGTGGAGCTGTAGCATCCAATATAATAAGAATTGAAGATCCTTTGTATCATTAGCCCATATACAGCATCCTATTTGACAAACTACAATTACTTCATATATATACAAGACCAAAAATGATAGTCAAGTAACAAGTGAAACAGCACGCTATAAATATATATAATTATCAATAAACATAGCCAGAGAATTAAAGTAACATATGCAGTTTATATGCAAACTTGTATATACCTAGGGGGTGAAGCCTTTTTAGGTGGTGGTGATGGCGAACGGACTTTCTTTGAGGGTGAGCCCTTTTTGGGGGGCAGCGAAGGTGATCGGCCTTTTCGTGCTCCAGGCGAACTGGGCAGACAACAGTATCCAGAAGTAGCACCCAAGATAAAGAGAACCAGCATAAGAAACATTACAGTTCATGAGAAAAATACCAAACAACCATGTTCAAGCAGAATGCACGTCGTGTAACTACATGACTTCATATATGAGAAGACTTTAAATTAAATTGCCATGAGCCCATGACAGCAATAAAAACATGTTAACAGGGCGAAGCAAAAGCATGAGGCATGATGGATTCATCAATCAATAAAATGATGTCAAGAAATTGATTTGGGTACCAAATGCTGGTCAGTGCAGGCAGCTGCTATTACAGAAAATGCAAAAAGCACAGCTAAATAATAAGCCTACAGCAGGGAGTTGGAACCAATCAAAGGTGTCCATCTGAATTCTGAATGCAGGGTCACACAATTAACTTATGTTTCCAGTCTATCACGAGCATGATTGAAAAACCGAATTCAGCATTAGAAAACTGTTACCAAACTCTGGTTCTGTTCAATGCTGAATGACAGCATCCATACGTTGAGTGCCACAAGGACAAACTGTAATTGTATTCAACAGAAGTAGTCTGAACACGCAAGCCACGCCTGAAGTGTAAAATTATCTGAATCAAGCAGCCTCGTACTAAATACTCTAGTCCTCAAGGTTTATGATGAAGTTACTGAAGGCACTAGGGTTTAACGAAGCGACTCTCAAATAAGTATAAACGTTGAAACGGGGGATAACTCGCTACCCGGACGAACAAACAGCACACACACCCAAAAACAAACTCCGAACAAATGCAACAAAACCTAATAAATTAGCCTAGAAAACAGTGGATCTATAGGGTGTAGGGTCGAGCCTCACCTGCGCTTAGCCGGAGGAGGGGAGCGGCTCCGGGACTGGGAGGACGACGACGAGACGGAGCGGGAGCGCGACCGGGAACGGGACGAGACGGAGCCGGAGGAGACGGAGTGGGACGGCGAGCGGGAGGAAGAGCCCGAGGAGGAGCGAGACGCGGAGCGGCCGCGCCGAGGTTTCGCCATCGTCCCCGGCGGCGGCAGTGGCGGCGGCCGGGCGAGCGTCGGCGACCCTGCGGTGCTGGGCTAGGGTTTTGAGCGGGTTGGGAGAAGGAACAGATTGGGAGTCTATGGTTCCATCCCAGACTCCAGTTCAACCCACCCGTGTCGGGGTGAAAAGATCCCCTGCTGCTGTCCATGTCCACTCCTGTTTTTCGGCCCAACGGGCCCAATAGACGCCTCCGCAAAGATCTAAGCCCTGTTTCGCATAGCAGAATCCGTGGGAATTGATTCTATTGTTGAAAATGATTTTTTTATATTAGAATATAAACTATTTAACCCCTCAAAAAATAGAATAAACTATTTTCATAAAGTAATTATATGCATGGAGTGAGTAAGGAGAAGCCATTTTTTAGCTCCTATAGTCTGTTGATTCATTTCGGAAAATCACTTTACAAAATCAACGTAGAATCATTTGTTAGAAAAAAAAAATATTTAGCAGAACTCCTGGATCCAACTTCGAGCATCTATATCCCTTCATAAATGTTAGGAATAGAGATTTTGATGAAAAACTACCCTCCAACAGCTTCTTCTATTCTGGATTTTTCACTAGTAAAAAATAGAAGACAAGAATGACTCTATAGAGTGCGCATGAGATATAGAAAAACTATTGGAGAGTGAAAAAATATAGAAAACGAATTTTATGAAAATAGCTCTCTACATAATAATTTAGAGAGCGAGATTTAGAAAGGCTCTCGGAGATACTCTTACAAACTGATTTTGGAGCTCCGTCAAAACCTCAAAGAAGCCCTACCATGCGTTAGAGCAGGGGTATATGTTTAGACTGTGCTATAAAAATACCAACATTATAATTGTTTGGGGGCTTAAATAACCGTTTAGGAAAAAAAATTAAGGAGGGACGTATAAGCGAGTGGATGGGGGGGGGGGGGGGGGGGGGGGGATAATTAATCAAAGTGAGATCTATAACCAGATCATATTTATAGGTGTAGAAAAAAGAGATTCCATAACTGTACAAAAAAAAATATTCCACCAATTTGGAGGTCAGGATCAGGATGAATCCTCGGAGGCAAAGAGCACACGAGTTTGCGGCGGCATACGGCAGTTTACCGAGTGGAATTGAACAGGGCACCACCGTACATGTGGCAACAGGTTACAGCTTACTCTATTCAGAAGTGTCAGGTTACATGCGGCATTCAGAAGTACATCTGGGGTACGTACCTCTGAATGCTTGTCAGGCCAAACAGATTTATAGATCCATCAGATAACATAGGGAGATTGCAATTCAATGGACTACGATTGGACGTAATGCTTCTAGGGTCCTGTTCGCTTCTCTTATAATTCGTACTTTTCAGCTTATTTTTTCAGTTGGAACAGTATTTTTCTCTCGTAATAAATTAGTCAACGGTACTTAGTACTTTCAGCCATGGCTTACACTTGCAATGCCACTCCATTCACAGCTGTACCTTCTAGATTTTCCATGACCCTCCAGTCAGCTCTACATCGCGGGTCAAATTTCTGATTGGCATTTTAGGTCCATACCTTTTCAGAGCATCAGGACGACACCAGAATGGCAATGGCACAAACCAACTGTCATCGATAATATGGCCACAATACAACGTCATCCACAAATTTATACAAAACATTGAACTTATAATAACTGATGCACCAAATTACCGATTAATCATGACACTGTGATCTCCGTCTATAGTCCAGTCAAGCTTATTAGATGCATAATCATCATGGCCAGCTTCATCAACAGTCCTATTAAACATGCCAAAGAATATAGTAAATTGCTTATTATGCTTTGCTGACCCTGCTTCAATAAATAGTTCGATTGCTCGCACAACTCCTGTAAGTTATTGAAACCTGAATACACCGCATGACAAGCACCTGAATACCCAAACATACCTTTTTTTTTCTCAAAATGACCCAGGACGTGGAGAATCTCTTCCCATGTTAGGTACCAGGTTCCTCCTGCATGCTTGTCGTAGAAGTTCATGCCAACAAATTTCCCGTCAAAATCAAGAAGGGGCCCTCCAATGCCAGCCTAGACAGGTGACACAGAGAAGTTGTCATCAGTAATGTCAAAGAGATATGGTCATTATACAACCATGATCTTCAACTGTGTAATAATATACGAGAAGATAGCACACATACTTTACTGATTCTACACTTAGAAAAACGGAGATATCCACAATCATGTTCGCACACCATGCTAGCTTTGTGTCCTCTCGAAGCCATTAATTCGCCGGATTTGAAGATACGACCTACAGCTAGTACTTCACGATTGTCACACCGCCGATGTTGAATTTTTATTGGATGGCTAGGACTGTAATCGTTGACCCTAACTAGAGCAATATTGTAATGTAAATTATAATGTTGTAATATTCCGGCTGCTCGTTCTTTGCTTGGAAGGAACACTTCAATCTGCAAACGACACAATTAAGACTCCATAGATTCATAAAATGAACATGGATCACGTGATAGCTAGAAGCACAAACCCTCAAGTTTTTAAAAATCTCATCTGCACGACGGGAATGTCTAATCAAGCTCGCTGACGTTAGAATAGTGGTACCTCCATTCCATTCAATAAAGCAACCTGTGCATGCAAAAAACCTTTTTTCTCCTGAATACCGTAATTGATCATTGGTTAGTTGTGAACCTGTGGTTAGATACAGATATGAAATAGTAAACAGCACAATACTGCAAAATCACCATTGAATGAAGCAAGTGCAACGATATTTTCATCTATGTTGGTGGCAACTGTTTCCTTTAGTTCGCTCCAGACACCTTTATCACCTTTATCATGTGTGTCACCGAAAGGCTCTTCAAAACTACTAACCAAAATGCAATCTGGTTGAAAATACAATGTACAATACTTGTAAGTGGAACATCAAAAAAGGAAAAAAAAATACAATGCATGAGAAATCAATATTTATAGGCTTTTTTTTAAAACAAATATTTATAGGCATTGACTCACCAGTTAACATTGTTTCTGGACGTTCAGGATAACCCAAGGATTCTAGATCCCCAAAACGATCCCCATTAAACCCATCTCCATGTACTGGTGCAACAATATCAATAGGTCAAGTGTCTAGCACTAATGTAAGTTAATATTAGATACAATAAGTAACATTAACGTAAAATTGTGTGCAGAGGATCAGCGCACACGATGAACATATGATGACAACTTGAGCTGAGCCATACTAAGTGATTCTGCTTGAACATACCCATGAACAAAGTAAAATAAGGACCATCAGATAGGGCTGCAAGAAACATGAGCAGAGTAAAATAAGGACCATCAGACCTGAAATTGGTAACCCGGTTTTCTCTCCTTCATTGCAAATTGGTTTGTCCTTTGTTGACCTTCTTGTAGGATAAGATCTTTTATTCTTCTTTGAGCTTCTCGTGTGATTATCAATTGTTCTGTTCTTTGTTGAGCTTCTTGTGAGATAAGGTGTATTCTTCTTCGAGCTTCTTGTGAGATCACCAACTCTTTCATTCCTCTTCGAGCTTCTTGTGAGACCATCACCACCCCTATTACTTTTTACCATCTTCCATTCCAAGCACTGAAGCAGAAGTTAACAAAAAATAAGTGCAAAGTGTGAGTCAAAACAGTAAAATGAATAAATGATGCAGTAAAAGTAACCCAGATCTACTAATCCGAAGGTCGCACATACTGATTTTAAGTCAAGGCCAATGGCTCGTGACCAAACATAAGTTTTTGTGTAATACAATTCACTCGATGAGTTTGTTGGATAGCGCTCCAAACAATTACAAAAGCCCCATAGTGTCATAGGCGATCATTTCAATACCTTTTCCAGATCAGGCATACACAAACACAATTCACCAACTTTGATAATTTTGATAGGGGTCTCCAAAACTAGGTAGCTCCATATGCTCATTTCTTAGCTCAACTATGTCGTGGGAGACTAATCTAAAATACAATCCCGTGGTTGGAAGGATGGGCGGGTGATGCGACGGCGAGCTCAACGCGTCCGGATCTGGAGCTTCGGTACCTGGACCCGGCACTCTCTCGGAGGGCTGACGAGGGCGGTGGCTGGCCAAGGCGGAGGCGGCGGCGACAGCAAAGGGTGTCGGCACCAGAGCTCTACTGCCGGTTCTGACGCCGCTGGGCAGGGGGCGGCGTCCACGGGGGTGGGGCGCGTGTCTAGTGGTGGCTGACGTCGGATCGCAGCATCGGCAGCACGTGCCAAGAGCCGGCGACAGCGGCCGCCTGAGGCGTTGGTCGTGCGGCGGTGTTTTCGCGAGCAGCGGAGTAAGTCCGGCTCCGCGTTGCCCGGCCGGAGGGGTTACTGTGGAGTGGCAGGACAACGGTGAAGGCAGTGACGGATGGCGAGGGGCCTTGCTTCTTGGCCCGACGTTCGTGCTTGAGGACTCCTTGGGCGAAAGCCTTGCAACGGCGACACCTGTGGGTGCCGCTTTCCCTGTTGGGGGCGTCGTGTATCCCCTCTAGCACTATCATCCAAGGGTGAAAGCCCGGTCTACTTTGGACGTGCGACGGTGGCGCCATTAGCGTCGCTACCTTCCTGAAGGCGTCGCGGTTGGATTTCGTCGTGGCCTCGATGTCTCCTCGGTGATTGTTCTTCGCTTCTTGGCGCCTCGATGACGCGTGGAGGTGGGTCTTAGCTGCGAGAAGTCGAAGCTGTTGCGTTAGGGGACGTGGCTCGGCAACGATGACACGCGGCGAGCACCCTCCTTCATCGTTGGCTGGGGTCTGCTAGGGGTCGGCAAGCGCTGGAGGCGAGGCGGGTGGCCGTGATTGGAAGTCGGAGTTGCTCTTTGCGGGGTGCTAGAGCTTGGCAACGATGACCGGTCGCGGCCGCTTGCTTCGGGCTCGTTGGTGGGTGGCTTGTGTGTGGACTGCCATGAGAAGTCGGAGCTGCTGACATCTTCAGACATGCTCGGCAACGATAACCCATGGTAGTGTGCCGTGTTAGTGCTCAGCTGCGTCGTGTGGGTTGATTAGCCTTCGGGTGCCCTTTTGACACCCTGTTGGCTAGCCCTCTTGTACATAAATTCTTTCTGTCTTAATTGAGCGGCAGAGCTCCTGCCTTTGTTTAAAAAAAAAATCTAAAATACAATCATACTTTTTCATAAATGTGTAGTCTTCCATAACTAAAAAGAACAAATCACAGAAAACTTTTTACGACTGAAGAAATTTGTATGCTGCCTGAAGCCATCAATGTCCCTTGTAAATTCTATCATCCACAACAATTCTAGATTCCTTTACTCCATCAGATCATTCGTAATGAGTCATCTCACATTCCAGAGTGTAAGACAGCATACATATAAAACCATTCCAGGAGCAGCCCGCCAGCATTTAACAAGAAATAGGTACAGGTACCAGGTTATGCTTCATATACAATTACCCAAGGCAATGCAAACATTTATAAAAAGTTTTCTATGAACAATGAATGACTGCCTGCACCCAAAACGAATCAGGCGCGCGACGGCCGGACAGCGCGCCGCGCTCCCACAGCCACAATGCACGCGGAAGGCATTGCCTCCGCCCCCTACACCCCCGCACTCCACTAACTGACGCGGCTGCTCGCCCCCGACCTCCCCGCTGGACGTCCTCCGCCACGCCCGGCCATCCCTCTACATCCCAGAACCACTTCTTGTCCAACCCGGGCACTCCCAACGTCCTTCTGAAACACCCAGGCTGTGAGCCACAGCTCACCTCCAATCACACGGATAAGGTGGAGAGGGGGAGGAGAAGAAGGAGGGCGTGACCCCTCGTCGCCGGCCGTCGGCTTTACCTCCTCGTTTTCCTCGAAAGAGAAAATTGAAAATCAAAAGAGAAATAGAGAGTGGGGGATGCCCTGTTTTCCTTAGCCCAGAGCCCAACCTTGTATAATATCTTTTAGGATACTAATTGACTGTTATGGGGCTTGTGCGTATCCACTCTTTCCGATACTAATGGGCTTTACGGCAATTTTTATTTACGTATCGAGGTGAAAATTGGATTATCCGAAAATCGTTGAGAAGAGTCACCTTCACACACACCCACATGTACAAAAAGTAACATTCTAGTTAGTAAAAAAAAAGTAACATAAAATAACTAAATTCCATTCTAAAAAGTAACATTCTAGTTAGTAAAATAACATTCCCAAAAAAAGTCAATAAAATAACTAAATTCCATTCTAGTTAGTAAAAAAAAAAATTAATTTTCACCTCGGTTCACTTCAAAACACGTGAATTAAGTTGGCCAAACAAGCTCTTTGATCGGACATAAAGATAAATTATGTGAACTCAAGCTGGGGAAGGAGAGATGCGACAATTTTTAGTATGCCAACTTTGGAACACAGATTCTCAGACACACAGGAATAAGGGGAAAAAAGAGGATTAGAGTTGCACGAAACTTGCAACGTTGGCCTCTGTGCCTATGTGGTGCTCCTTCTTGACTCGTAGGTAGGGATGAAAACGGGATCAACTGTCCGAATCGGATATTGATAGTCCGTATTTGAATTCGGACATTTAATATCCGACCGTATATAAATCCAAATAGATATATGAGATAAATATCAATATCCGAATGATCCGTATCCGAAAGATCCAAGAAAAATATAGGACGGAATAAGGGATATGGGATAATACAAGGGCAACGTATCTAGTGCAAACCAACCTCTCCGTGCAAACCGTGCAAACCAACTGCAGGGGAGAGGTGGGAGGGGGGATTTGCAAAAGTGTGATTAGGAGCGGGCGTAATTACACTTTTGCAAATCCCCCCTCCCACCTCTCCCTCGCAGTTGGTTTGCACGGAGAGGTTGGTTTGCACTAGATATGTTCCCTAATACAAGATCACAGGCATATGTCTATATCCAATTCGGTTTCATCCCTACTCATAGGCAATCGGTACTTGCTCCTCCGGTAGCTAAAACATCTTATAATTTGTATTGGAGGGAGTAGTTATGTAGCATTTCCGTTTTTACTTCCATGAACATTTGATAGCATTTTTCTCCTGTTACAACTTACAACGCACGGACACGTTTACTAGTACATGAAAAAAAAAATGCAATATGATCTTGGGAGATGTATTTTATTTAAACTCCGAAGCCATACTGCTAATTTCAACAAGGTGCCGACACATCACAAACTCATATTGAATTGAGCCATCAAACAAGAGGATACTGAAACTGACAGTACATGCGAATTTGCTTAGGGTACGCTTCCAATTTCATTAGTTAATCTGTCTACTACTAAAAAAACGTTTATGTTTTGTCAAAAAAGAACATTTACGATGCCACAAGTACAAAATTATATACAGCACAAAATGTTTCATTGGAGTGTTCCTTCGGCTTCTTGTAAGTTGTTACTTGTGTTGTGTGAGCTAACATCTCTCAAAAATCTTGTAAAGTTTCTCCAGAGAAGCAATCTGCACACACAGTTCAGAAAAATAAATAGAAAGATGTTAGCAACCATTGTTATTATCATCGACAGAGGCGAGTCATACAAGTAACATTATTTCAAAGCTTGGCTACATGATGACATGAGAAAGGAAGACAATCTACTCAAAACAATGCAACCCACCGGTGGCCTGGTGATGATACTATGATTTGTCTAAGATAATTTGCAGCTTTTTACTGGCAATTTAAAGAAAATGCAAGACCACTTGTACACGTACTACCTTGTTAAAAGATTATGCCAAGGACATTGCAACGATTAGAAGATGGGATGGTGGTTGTTTCAGTTTCAGAAGTATGCATCAGTCTGGAGGCACATTTGACGGTACCAATAGTACAAGTACATGCATTTCTAAATAGGACTCCGTATTGGCAATTTGTTGAACAATTCAATGCCAACCTGGTGAGAAATATAAGAACATGTATGTAAAGCATGCCAATGAATTAGGTGCAGCAACTAAACCATCCATAGATCAAAGTACAATGTCAGGGGTTTGGGCGTTTGGCCATATCTAATATCTAATGGTTTCTATACACACTCAAAGGTGTACATGTCAAAGCTTTGAAACAAGGGAACAAACCTGAACAAAGGTTCCATCTGTTGCCATTGACTTTGGGGGCTTGAGGAAAAGTCGCATGGATGGAAACAAGACATGCTGAATGGTCCACTCGCGTTGGGACCATGCTGTCTCTGCTTCCGCAAGTAGTTCGTGATCAATGTCATCTTCATCTGTGGCACAATTCACCTTTTAGTGCCAATAGCAAATAATGATGATGAAAATACATGTATTCAGCGCTAGAATTGAGCCTACGAAATATGTAGCCCTAGCATCATATATCATAATTATTAGTGTTTTCTTTATTTTTTCATCTCATGTTATAGGAGTGGTTTCAGGGTTGTCAACTGGGATAGAATCCAGCTTCAGTAATATTGATGATGTCTACTAAGGTGTACACCTTGCAACTCTTGATAATGTCCTAGCACTAGTAGCACCTCACTGAGCAATGGCTGCAAAGTACGTATACCAATCCGCTCACCTGTACTATCAAAATGTTCGCCACTCGCCATGCAATCTTTATTTTTCTTGTACAACTGAATGCCACTCCCTGATGGATTTGGAAGGATGGGCGGATGGAGTGCGTAGAAGTTCCCAACAGCAGCAGCTGCCGTTCTGAAGCACTCTTTCTCATCATCCCAGGTAACCTATTTTAAGATTGAAATTGCTAAAAAAATCAGGGTTGCCAGAACTAGGAGGACTGCATCATCCAAAAAAATGCCATGAGGCAACATATATCAGGGCTCAGACTAAGAAACAAGTTAAATAAGAAGTTATGTTCAGATACTTATATGAAAAGCTAATTAAATTTCAAACACTGAAACAGTTCTGCTAATGAATTACTTGCCATCTCGATAGGGAGTGTATAGTCTAGCACTATAGTTTCACGCTCCAATTTTAAATTAGCACACATAATGAACTTGATGACTTAATAAGAGAAAACCTACATCATTCCCCATAGTCAACACAAATTCTGGGAGACGATCCATATCAGGGGTGTACTGATCAAGTACAACTGGAAGCCTGGTCAAGTTCCCATCTTGATCAACATGAATAGAGAAGTACTCATTAATCATCTCAGAGTTTTCTTTCAGTATCTTTGAGTTTACCTGCAACAATTAGATAATGTTCGTTTAAAGGGCTATGTAACAAGAAGTTGGTGGACTCAAACTGAAATAAACAAACTTATCAATATTATACATCACCTTAGGAACCTATCACATTAACCAAGATTTTGGGCAATTCAGAAAACAACTTACCTCTGCAATCTCCAGTTTCTCCTCATCATTTTCATCACCAATTAATTCATCGTCTTTCAGTGCCATCAGCAACAGCTCCTGAAGAGGAGCTGGTTCACTAAGCTGTATAGCATTGAAGTTTCCAAAACGGCGCAGAGCTTGCTGGTACATGAGTTCTTTACTGCACCGTAAATTGAATAATTAACATACCACATGAAATTAAATACTAAAATGTCCCTGGAAATAAATAATATCAATGCAATATGTCGAATTGGCAGCAGTAGTTGCAATGCAGGTGGTAGCAGGGTGATGGTCTGGCATGGCATCATGAGTCCTGAACAACTTTATGTGGGCATGCATGCATCTTATCTGTATGGTTAGACCATTACAGTGGAATTGGGTTTCTAGTGCCATCTGCGAATCATGTAAGAATTTTTTGTTTTTGCTCAGATAAGGCACTGGTCACATGTGGAAAGGACGAGAGATAATTCACTGCGTTGGAGTTACCTAACATTTACAACATTGACAAGGTATAAGTGAGTATTGCACTGTATCAAAGCTAAAACTTCATCAGCCAGGCCAACATATGTGCAATTCTTAATAACCTCTAAAAGACCTGCAGCAGTAGATAAAACATCAGGCTAAAAGAATAGAGGCACTCCTTTCAGTCATCAAAGGATAAGATGAACTCACCAGGATGGCAGTGAGAATCTATTTCCATAAGAAGCTCATGACGGCTAGATAGATCACCAGCATCCTTTGGATTCCTCCTTGATCTTACAACATTTCTTGTAGAATCATGTAAACATTGAGAAATAAAATCAGCCTCAGCAAAAATAAATGATAGCAATCACAGTTTTCACTTCTTAAAATAGATTGTTTGAATTAGCAACCAGCATAGAAAAAGGAAAGGACAGCACTCCCAATAAAACGAGATCCAGCATGCAAGCAAAAAAAACATAACAAGGATAGGATATCAACTTTGTAAACAAAAAATAAAGGGTGCATGTGAGGGGGTGAAGTGGTTCAATGACACAAATACAAGATCAAATCAAATGATGAGGAAAATCTGAAAGGAACGCTCAGTGGTTGCTAGCTTGATAATTAAGAGCCTACCTTACAGAAACAAGGTCAGATTTCTTTTCAAGATTTGAAGATTGCCCATGCCAGTAAGTGTGCAACCTTCCAGATGGATTGCGTGGATCAGTTCTGACCATTTGGCTCACAGGAGTCTTTTGAGATTTCATTCCTACAGTACAAATGGTTACAATGAGATGATTCGCTGGGCGGGATTCAGACACTACTGATCAGGTAGCAAATAGTAATAAGCAATTAACTCATACGCCAAGGCAGCATAGGGCACTACTGGAAAACATTTAAGCTTAAAAAGTTATGATCCATTATATGTGTTGATTGACATTGTACATACCAGAGGCCATTTTGACATCAGTACCCTTGTCCTTCTGTGTGCAAACTTGAGTAAATGCTGAGGAGTTTACTGCCTGCAACTTACATGGAACAACATCATCAATGGTACAGAATTCACATCAAAGTTCAATTACATGTGCACTAAAGGATGGGCAGTGCGCTGAAGCCAATGCGAATGGAAAAGATAAGATGTCACTATCTTTTCTTTTTTTATTTTTTTGAGAAATCATGTATGCCGATAAGGAGAGCAGGCATCTAGGCCAGTCCGCAGCCCACTTAGCTGCGTCGGCATGGAACGGACGCCTATAGTGGAGCAGTAGCGTTTATTTTAGCGTTGCCAATGTGGATTTGTGGATTATTTAAGCTAACTGGCTCTGATTGTAAAAACCGGCGATTAATTGCCATCGCTCCTAGTGAATGTGTTACCGCGCCTTTCATCGGTTCCGGTCCGTACTCCAACCTTCAATTAGAAGCTAGGGCATTGTGAGAACGTTCCATGGACCTTCATGGTCTAGCTGTTCATGTCCCTGTACCTTCGATGTGACAAGATATCCTGCAAGGATACAAATCATCAGGAAGAATGAGGAAAGGGTCAACTACTGCATCGATTTCCAAATAAGTGTTATTCTTACTTTTTGATAAGTCAAACATTTCTAACTTTAACCAACTATGTATAAGACAAACACCATGTTCGTTTGTTGGTTTCAGCCAACCAGCCAATAGTGTTTTTCTCTCACAACAAATCAGCACCGGCCAATCCAAACCAACCCAGAAACCAACCAGCGAACACGCCGAAAGAAAATATTAATATTTATGGTGCATAATTAGTGTCATTAGTTGAATATTTTCATCTCACAACAAATCAGCATAAGTTAAATTTCAACATAAGCGATTGCTAATATTTTTTACAAACCTAGTCAAAGTGAGAAAATTTGATCAGCACGAATACCGTAATGACATATTGACATTTATTTTAGGACAAAGAAAATATGAAATAACAGTGATCAAGTTGCAGGTACTTATAGACTTCGTAGCAGATTAGATCGCCGAAAGAGAACCAGGCTTGGCTGCCCAGGCTCCAATCCTAGCCAAGCTTCAACTAAGAAACCAAACACATCCTATGTGTCATGCAGCCCACCGGGAATAAAATTAAGATTGCAGAGAGATTGAAATTCTCATGAAATAACAAGCTCACATAATACGAATCCATACTCTTTGGGTCTTCCTGAAATCAGAGCACTCGGAGCTCAGAGGTTCATCATCAAATCGGATACCCAGATGAACACAGGGCCTGTAGAAAAAGAATATATGGCAAGGGAGCCAGAACTCGCAACAAGGCATACTTACTTGTACACAGGATACGAACAAACAATATAATTTTTGATCCATCTCATATATATACAAATAATTTGATCTATCTAATGCTGATGGCTATGCGCCACGTTACAAAGAAATGTTACAACAAATTTTCTCGCTCCATTCAGAACAGAGAACTCATTTATGCTATTACATTTAAAAAAAAAATAACACAAAGCATACAACATCAGACAAATGCACAAATTCTATGGAAATCTTAGATTCTTCATCTGTATCCTCAACGTTAGCTACACAGTTTTCTTTTGTTCCAGGTTCTAAAATTCTTCATCATCAAGTGACTCATCATCTGGCATCATAGCTGTCAACAGTGAGTATTTCACCCGCAATGATATCTTACCCCTCTCAAGGTTCAGCTTTGCGCCTGAAACCACCCAATAGCCCGGTGAGTCCTGCGGCCCGCGCATCATCTCTGTTGGATCAACAAACTTGAGCAGCTTTGGGGTCTGCACTGGAACAGGTGGGCCACCAGGGTACACTGCCGAGTTTATGTTCACATCGGCTGGCCGCGGTGGGGGCTTCTGAGCTACTGAGGAGAAATGTGTGCTGATGAGTGTTGAGATAAGGCCTGATTTCTGAGCTAGGTTGGGAGAATTCTCCCATTCCGAGTTCCTTACAACGGCATTGCAGGCTTTGGAGAAATGCAGGCGAAGGAACAGAATTTTCTTGAGGCCATGGTTAACCACATCTAATTGTGCCCCTGTGACAATGGACAAATCATCTGACTCGACTGGTGCTGTGCAGACATGACAGAAACGCTTCCACGGTCCAATTGGTTCGTAGTATTTGCGGTCATATTCTGGAATTTGGTGATTGTAAGGGTCATCTTCAAGCTGAATAATTTGAGGAAGAGAGCATAGATGTTGGAGATGTATAGCTAATTTGTTGCTCTTCCTTCCTTCAAGGAACAACCGGAGTCCTGTAACTGGTCTTTTACCCACACCAACCTGCAGCGAATTTGATATTGGGTTCAAAATATGAATGGGGGAAACACATGAATCAAAAATCAAACCATCATCTTAGTGAAAAAAAAACAACTAAAATAATACTATAGTTTTTTTTTTCAAAAAAAAGGTACAGAAAATGAAACAGAGAAAGAAAACTGTCGATTATGACAATAGCAGAAGCTGTCCATACCATGTTAGTGCAAATATAAAGCTTTGGACCGATTATATTTACTGGCAACGATGTACTGCTTTGTCTTTTCCTCTGAGGGCCCAGAGCGAGACATCATAGGACGTTTCAAGTATAAGAATCTGTTATTATAAATAATGAAAAACATGCTTGACCATCGCCAAATCATATGCCATAAAAAACACATATGACATATCAAATAAAGTTCTCAGGTCAATGCTTGTGTTTATAGGCAGGGTCACCCAGTGAAGAGTCATGTTTCCAAGAAAGATTTTATGAACATGGTGCCCAAGTATGTAATCAAAAGTTGTCAAACAGATATATGGCAACCGGTAAGTAAAGTATAGTAGCGGAATAAAGGTTATGACCCAGAACTACCATGTAATATCAATGTTCACAATACACATACAATCCAAGGGTAAGTAACTAAGTATCACGTATTTGTATGGGACTAAGTAATATAAGCAGGTTTGCAGATACACAGTGCTAAATAGCCAATTAATTACCTGAGTTTGGAATATCCTTGTGGTATTAGAATTCCTCAGCTTTTCCTCAATGGTATTTTTTATAGTTTCAATAATACGCTCTTGATTCAAGAGGCTAACCTGAAAGTCAAAGTATTCACAAAAGTGTCCAATCATTTGTTCTATAATTGGAAAAAATAAAAGAAAGAAAAATGCTTGAACATCAGAAGCAGAACAGCATACCTCTTTTTTGGTTGGGTGTATATTGACATCCACATGTTCTGACGGAAGATTGATGGACATGTATATGAAGGGTTTGGATGCTTGAGGCAACGTTGCAGAGTACACAAATTCAATTGCCCTTTTTAAAGCGGTACAGTCTACAAGCCTATCTGAAGAGTAAATATGAAGATACATAAATGATAAAGCAGAGAAATAATGCATATAGTAGAAAACAAAAAGGAGCGGCTAACTTGACTAATTCTGACCAGAATGGCAATGGTGGATTATCTACATGATCATTCATTTGTAGAGAAAAAGTTTCCAAATCTAAATAAACCAGCAGATGTTATTTACACAGGAATGGAGAAATATTGGCTCCCTAAAAAAGTCACTAGTACTATTCTCATATGTTTCTACCATTTATGAAAAGGATCATCATGATCTTCTTTGCCACATAATTTGCATTTGATATATAACCATCCATCTTGAAGACTGCATCTCCAGCATCCTCATCTGAAACTTCTATTTCAATCAGATCACGAACAACAGAAGCCCCATAAACATTCCTTATAGCATCCAGTCTAGAAGATGTGCTCGAACTATGAACATCTGCTCTATTGGCTCCATGCTGTGACATAAGAAACAAATGATACCCTATTAAATCTGATGAGTGATGATATAAAGGGTGCCTTATTAAATCAGACGATGATATAATGGTGGAAAAGGGCAGGGATATTTACCTTTCTGCAGGAAAAGTTCACATTGATGTGATGGACTGCAAAACGACTAATGAAATCTACAATCTTGGGGTAGTCGTCATTGGAGTTCTGCAATGTTTTTCTACGAGCTACCATATTGTAAAATAAATTTTCAACCTGCAGAGAATTATGTTGTTGTAAACCTTACAGAAATATCCAATATCCAACAGTATTAAGCAGACAAGGAAGTAGGTACTTCATGTAAACTGACCATGACTTGAGTTCCTTTAACTGCAGCACAGGGTTTTGGCTCATTCTCCATTACTCCATCTTTATAACAAACACTGACGGGAAAATATGACATAACTTATATCAGCAGCAAATATAGAATATAGCAGAATCATAAAATTTTGAACTGTTCATGAACTAACCGATAGCCGTGAAGTTGGCCCTCTGTTATTGTTGTCACAGTAACATGGCCGACATAAGTCATACTGGCCAGGGCCTCCCCTCTAAAGCCCATAGATTTTATGGTCTGCAAATCCTCATACGCAGATAACTTTGAGGTAGTATGCCTTTCGCACAATATTGGCAAATCCTCAAACTGTGAAATGAAAACAAATTAGTTACATAGGTGCTTTTTCAGTGGGACACTTAGGGTGAGACTGCGAAATATGAACAGAACATGCATTGAATGCAGTTATCCTATAATTGAGAGGAGGCCCCTCAAAATACAAAGAACCTCGGAAGTCTTAACAGATCACTTAGTGAATGTGCTTATCCTATGATAGGGAGCAGGCCCCTCGAAATGCAACAAACCTCTTGTGGTCACACTCACACATCACATATAGCCATATAGGACTAGGAGTAGCATCCAAAATCGTACCTGTAATTTATTAGCATTCACATTCCTGGACTGCTTAATAGGGAAAACTATATCCTGATAGTTTTGTTCTCGTAATATTGTTTGCAATGTGTAACATTTCAAACATATCAAAGCACAGAACCAAATGTCCCTAATGGTTCGTTCATCATCCACATGCTTGGCAATTCGTTGAATCCACCAATCGCAGAACCGCTCCAAAACGAACTCGGTCCTCCAACTACTCGACACTAGAAAAGTGGGGTCCCTATCAAAAAAAAAAAAAAGTGGGGTCGATTTCAGGGGTTTAGGGTTTAGCGAGCATACCCGGATGCCGTGGCCGTCGTCGGAAACCTGTATGAGCTTGAGCCCTCCGTCCTTTACGGTGACGGAGACCGTGGACGCGCCGGCGTCGAGGCTGTTCTCGACGAGCTCCTTGACCGCCGACGACGGGCGCTGGATCACCTCCCCCGCCGCGATGCGGTTCACCACCGATTCCTCCAGCCGCCGGATGCGGGGCGGGTCCGCGCCGCTGCCTCCGCCGACGCGCGGCGACGGGTGTGATCGACGTCCATGGCCGCCGCGGAGGCGCGGAGGCAGAGAAATTGGAAGCTGCTGCCCTGAGGCGAGGTGGGTTTGGGCTTTGGAGTTGGAGTTCGCGCCTTGCGCGTGATATCCTCCCTGTATGCGGTTTGGAACAATTTCCTTTCGCAAATTAAAAGCAAGCAAAGAAAAGTTTGGTTTACGGCAGTTTTGAGACAAAAGGTTATATTACATTTACATTAGTTTCAAATTTCAAAATTATAGGATGTATGTAAAACGAGTAATGCTACGGCTACAAATAGAACTCTAAGCTCGGCTTACATACTGACATGGACGGCCACACGTGGTAATTCGAAGCAAGCAGGCAATTAAAAGGCTTCATTCATGTGGTGTTGGTTCTTGTCCATCTAGGAGAAAATAAAGGGAGTTTTGATTTTTTTTTTCTAAAGAAAGGCAATATTAACATTAAACTTAACTGCTTGGTGGAGCATGGATTTTTTTTTTCTTTCAGTTCTCTTTTTTCTATGCCCATGACAAACATCGTTAACGATTTGTTACGAGAGAAAAATACTATTCGTTGGTAAAAAAAAAATATGGCTTATAAACCGAGCGACCAGGGCACTAGCTTTTGCATCCATCTCGGTTGTGATTTTCCCCCTGTACGACAATGAAGTACACGAATTCCACAAAATAACGTTCAAATCCATTATTTTCATAGGAATAATAAAAAAGTTTATTTCTCACAAATTCATTCACATGGCTTGGTCGATGACGTTGCACACCACCGCTCGTGGTGGGCCCAGAATACCCGATTCTCACCTGTCCGACCTGTGACTGGGTGACCAGTAGGCACTCTTGTTCGTCTCCACTCTCCGGCGCGCGCCGCACCCGCGAATCCCCCACCCAGCTCCTCCTCCTCGTCGTCCACGATCCATCTGCAATCGGATGGGTAAGCATCTCCGCCCCTCGGGCACGAGCAGCTGCCAGCGGCCAGCCTCTTTCTCCCGTAATCAACCGCCTCCTTCCTAGTAGTTCCTACCGACTAACGCGCTCCGCTCCTCGTCCTCCGCCCCTCGTCCTCCGCCAGTCTTGCTCCGGTGCGCCGGTGATCTCTGCAGCAGCGCTCAGGTTGGTTCGACCTACCGTTCTTCTAATCCCCACCGTATCGCGGTTTCGTCCGTGCCTGATGTCTCCTCGCGCGGTTAGCGCTGCAGGTGGTTTAGATCGGCGTGCGGCGCGACGCCAGGGCCGGGTCGAAGCACGGGATCCATGGAGAGAGTCAGGCTCACGCCGTTCCCGCCAAGGGAGCAGGCCACGACCAGGCTATGCAAGGTGTCGAGGTACTAGTACTACCGCAACTTACACTACACGGACAGACGACCCTACACTGGTGTTTGAGCTGACGAATTGCTGAATCTGGATGGTTTATAAGCTGTTCTTCAGTTCTAACCACACGCGCTCGCCGCGATTCCCTGCAGCTTTGCTACAGAATTGCTCGAGATAAGGTCCAAGGAGCCGTCCCTCCACGTGCTGCTTATTCCTGGGAATCCAGGTCGGTGTGCTGCGCTGCGCGTATGGTTCAAGCAAGAGAGAGGATTCGAAATGTTGAAATGCTCTTGAATGTAACCAGTTTCTGTTTTGTTTTGGTAGGCATAGCTGCGTTTTATAAGGACTTTGTCGAAGCGCTCTATGAAAACCTCGGTGGCCAAGCATCTGTTACAGGTAACTGCATAATGCATTTTTCGTTGTGTAGTATGGGCTAGTATCTGTGTGACTTGCTGTTTGCTGATGAACCTTGCCTGTTTTCAGCAATAGGGCACATTTCACATAGCCAGAAGGTAACTTATACAACTTACCTGATGTTTGTTTCACATGCAACTATGGGTGCCAACAACCCTGCAGCAAACCTTGTAATGCACATATATTAGAGATCCTTAAATGTTTGGGCTACAATTTAACTCTGTTTAGATTCCTTATTCAGCATATTAGTATTGCCAGCAGGACTGATTTTGATACATCTTATGGCAGGACTGTGAGCATGGACGATTGTTTTCATTGTATGAACAAATTGACCACAAGGTGCAGTTTACATGCTCCATCAGTTTGAAACTTCTCTTTACTATTTTCTGTCCAATTGTGTTTCTGCTGCAACAGCTTTTTCTGCAACTTCTGTCATGAAAGAAAATAGCAAAATAGAGAGGAAAGCCTCATATTTGTTTCATCTGCCATTGTCTTAATATGTTCTGTTTCATGTACTGATTTACTTTTTAATCAGTTTGTTCCGGAGAAGATTTAACTCCTTTATTTGCATGGCCAACAGGCCAAGACTGCCCTGTGGTTTTATCCCATGTTTATCCCGTTTAATCGGTGTTCATGCATGCAGGTTGATTTCATTGAGCAAGAGCTTCAGCATTCTGAACAACCAATAGTTTTGGTAAACTTTCGCCTTCACCACTACAAGCCTTCATTCAAGTTGTTCTATGTTAACTGAAAACTCTAGTATGTTTCTTTACATACTAGCATACAAATATATGTAATCTAAATGGGTATTACAGATATCAGAGCTTAGGTGCTTACTCTTGTTTGGAAGTGGAAAGTCGTAGTTTCCAAATAACATCCGGATATTTATACAACCTAGAGGAGTATGCATCACAGATTTGACTGCTTTAACATCTGGCCCAAGTTCCCATTTGCCTTTTGTAATGTGAAATCAAAGTATTATAGAACCTTTGTCACTGTAATGTTCACAGCATTGTTATGGCATTACACAGGGTTTTATTAATATAGATTAACATAACATGTTATGTTCAGTAACTCTGGAACATTCAGATCTATTCCTTATTTAAATACCCAATATGGAACCTGTGCCTTTTCTCACCATCTCTTTATTCGTTCCCAAAAGAATTGCATTTGTTTGTTTAAATGAAGGTTGGTCATTCAATTGGCGCATACATAGGCCTGGAAGTCTTCAAAAGATTTCAGAATAAGGTCTGGATTCTTGCCCATGTCTGCCAGTCCTCTCCCACAATCCGCCCATAGCGTTTACTATTGTCTTCGCTTCTCCTGGACAGATAATTTTTTTTGTAGGACTGTATCCATTTATAAAGATGAACAAGAGTTCTGTAACACAATCAGCAATTGGATATATCGCAAGGTACTGAAATGCTCTGATCAAGTTTTTATAATTGTCATCATAGCATGTTGCTTCTTTTGCCAAAGTTTTGATAATCTAACTTGGTGGCATGATTGCATCAACACTGAATATATTGCGGTGAGCAACTGATTTGTAGTCAAGTAAAATAGTATAGGATGATGCAATATAAGATTATTTTCCCATTTGAACAAGCAATGCAACATGGGAAGCTGGATATGAGTGGCATGTAGCTGACTATAACTTTTAAGTTAGTAGTGATTTTCATCTGTTCAGAAGTAAATTTTAAGGTCTTTTTGGTCACTTCCCTTTCTATTTTCGGGCGCAAATGTAATTTCTGAGTTATGTGGGGTTGTGTGTGGCATGTGTTGTAGGGCTCTAGCCCCTTGCTTTCTTCTTAATATAATGAAGCAGCTCCCCTGCGTTTTCGAGAAAAAAAAAAAAAGACCTTACTTTGACTTGTGTTTCAAATATGCTCCCAAATCTTTACTAATCATTTTGCTGAAGTGGGTCTTCTCAATTTGGATCAGGTCATCACTCCTAAGTAAATTGGTTAGTTTATCTGCATCTTTCATCGGGTCACTCCGACCTTCAATTACAAGGGGCATTGTGAGAAGGTTCCTTGGACCTTCATGGTCTGTAACAGCTGTTGATGCTGTATGCTGCCATCTCTTAAGGGTTAGTTCTGAACTTTTAGTAACCAACTTGGTGTGTTGTTTCATATGCTTCAACTGTCACAAAATGTTGAGACATGTGCCCCTTCTCCATGCCCATTGCAGTACAATACAGTGCGCAATGTTCTTTTCATGGCAATGACAGAGTTCCAAAAGGTTACAATGCTGACTACTTGATGTTCTACTTCTACTTCTACATACATACGCATGGACCATTATAACAGCACATCTATTTGAGTAACTAGAGCCCCTCCATCTTTACTTGCATAGTGGCTATGATTATTTCTTTCTCGTTGTGCTCCAGCTTACTGAAGAACCAGACTGGACTTTCATCAGAGCACAAGAGGAGAAAATGGCCTTTTTGTTTGGTGTGGATGATCACTGGGGTCCACTATCTCACTTAGAAGAGGTGAGGTGATGATATGCTATTTGACAGCATTCTATTCTGATAGCTGGTGTTGGGGAACTGGGCTGCTAGATGCTAACTATCTTCAGTTAATTTGGAGGATTTGCAGATTTCAAAGCAGGCACCCAGGGTCACCCTGTCGGTTGAAATAGAAGGTCACACACACGGTTACTGCTGCACTGAGGCTGGATCCGTTTGGGTTGCAGACTACAACGCAAATTTGATTAAAAACCAAATGCTCCTTAGAAACAACTGATGTTCATTTGGCAAATGTATCATATGACTCTTTTCTTTGAAAGAAGTGAATAGCTGGAGTGTGGTGGAACTTATTGAGGTTCCGGTTATGATATATAGTCCACATTGTTTGGCTTACTGGTTCTCTTTCAATGCCACCAATGCTTCGAGACTGTTACTGGATAATGCTACATCGGTAGTTTGGTACCTCTTATAACATTTTTCACAGTACAATCTGGGATGGTGAATACGATATATGGCGTGTTTTATTTACGGAACGTATAGCGCGTGGACGTTCGGACGGACACCTGCGCCTACTGTGCCAGTTTCATGTGGGGGCCTGTGCCACCCCGTGTTCCACCATGCGTATGCAAGCGGGCAGGTCGCTGCTGCAGAACATCAAGATCTAAACAGTTTCAACATACGTCTAAAACAATAGAAGCACTTGCAACATGCGTCTGAAATACTAGGAAACACACGTTTGTAGCTATTGCAAAACATACGCTACATCCAGATAAAACACTTGCAATATACGCTTAAAACACTTTGCAACATACGCTTGCAACATGCATGTGTATGCAACATCCAAATCTACTTTTGTAGCATCCAGATGAAACACTTGCAACATATGTCTAAAACAGATTAAACATTTGGGGCATACACTTGACAACACCATTGCAATATGTGCAACATCCCGATTTACTTTTTCAACATCGATATAAAACACTTGCAACATACCTCTGAAATATTTGAACACTTGAAATAGATGCTTGCAACATGCAGTTTCAACGCAACATCTCCTTGCTGCTTGGGAGAATGGGTCCTCATCAGCGTGTGGAGTTCTATCCCGACCGTCACGGTCTACACGCGGGCGAGTTCCGCCCCATCCATGGCAAACTGGGTAGGCAGGCGCGAGATGTGCGTGGGCGGGCTCCACCCGGGCTGCCGTGAGCTGTACGCGAGCGAGCTCCACACCCGGGCGCAGCGAGCTGGGCTAGCGGAGGCGGAGGTCTTCTTGGCCGCCGGCCAGGTGTTTGACTCCCCGTGGTCGAGGCGAAAGCGGTCTCCCTCACCACGGGCGGGCGGCACAGCGTGGTCGGTGGAGCTCGTGCGTACGCGGCTAGCGGCGTGCGTATGCGGACGGCGGCGGCTCTCATGCGGATGCGGGCGCTAGCGGAGCTCGGGCGTACGCGACCGAAGGGCTGGCAGTGAGGTAGAACCGATGCTAATGGGGAAGATAAGATGCCGCTCTCTTTTTTTTTTTTGAGAAATCATGTATGCCGATAAGGAGAGCAGGCATCTAGGCCAGTCCGCAGCCCACTTAGCTGCGTCGGCATGGAACGGACGCCTATAGTGGAGCAGTAGCGTTTATTTTAGCGTTGCCAATGTGGATTTGTGGATTATTTAAGCTAACTGGCTCTGATTGTAAAAACCGGCGATTAATTGCCATCGCTCCTAGTGAATGTGTTACCGCGCCTTTCATCGGTTCCGGTCCGTACTCCAACCTTCAATTAGAAGCTAGGGCATTGTGAGAACGTTCCATGGACCTTCATGGTCTAGCTGTTCATGTCCCTGTACCTTCGATGTGACAAGATATCCTGCAAGGATACAAATCATCAGGAAGAATGAGGAAAGGGTCAACTACTGCATCGATTTCCAAATAAGTGTTATTCTTACTTTTTGATAAGTCAAACATTTCTAACTTTAACCAACTATGTATAAGACAAACACCATGTTCGTTTGTTGGTTTCAGCCAACCAGCCAATAGTGTTTTTCTCTCACAACAAATCAGCACCGGCCAATCCAAACCAACCCAGAAACCAACCAGCGAACACGCCGAAAGAAAATATTAATATTTATGGTGCATAATTAGTGTCATTAGTTGAATATTTTCATCTCACAACAAATCAGCATAAGTTAAATTTCAACATAAGCGATTGCTAATATTTTTTACAAACCTAGTCAAAGTGAGAAAATTTGATCAGCACGAATACCGTAATGACATATTGACATTTATTTTAGGACAAAGAAAATATGAAATAACAGTGATCAAGTTGCAGGTACTTATAGACTTCGTAGCAGATTAGATCGCCGAAAGAGAACCAGGCTTGGCTGCCCAGGCTCCAATCCTAGCCAAGCTTCAACTAAGAAACCAAACACATCCTATGTGTCATGCAGCCCACCGGGAATAAAATTAAGATTGCAGAGAGATTGAAATTCTCATGAAATAACAAGCTCACATAATACGAATCCATACTCTTTGGGTCTTCCTGAAATCAGAGCACTCGGAGCTCAGAGGTTCATCATCAAATCGGATACCCAGATGAACACAGGGCCTGTAGAAAAAGAATATATGGCAAGGGAGCCAGAACTCGCAACAAGGCATACTTACTTGTACACAGGATACGAACAAACAATATAATTTTTGATCCATCTCATATATATACAAATAATTTGATCTATCTAATGCTGATGGCTATGCGCCACGTTACAAAGAAATGTTACAACAAATTTTCTCGCTCCATTCAGAACAGAGAACTCATTTATGCTATTACATTTAAAAAAAAAATAACACAAAGCATACAACATCAGACAAATGCACAAATTCTATGGAAATCTTAGATTCTTCATCTGTATCCTCAACGTTAGCTACACAGTTTTCTTTTGTTCCAGGTTCTAAAATTCTTCATCATCAAGTGACTCATCATCTGGCATCATAGCTGTCAACAGTGAGTATTTCACCCGCAATGATATCTTACCCCTCTCAAGGTTCAGCTTTGCGCCTGAAACCACCCAATAGCCCGGTGAGTCCTGCGGCCCGCGCATCATCTCTGTTGGATCAACAAACTTGAGCAGCTTTGGGGTCTGCACTGGAACAGGTGGGCCACCAGGGTACACTGCCGAGTTTATGTTCACATCGGCTGGCCGCGGTGGGGGCTTCTGAGCTACTGAGGAGAAATGTGTGCTGATGAGTGTTGAGATAAGGCCTGATTTCTGAGCTAGGTTGGGAGAATTCTCCCATTCCGAGTTCCTTACAACGGCATTGCAGGCTTTGGAGAAATGCAGGCGAAGGAACAGAATTTTCTTGAGGCCATGGTTAACCACATCTAATTGTGCCCCTGTGACAATGGACAAATCATCTGACTCGACTGGTGCTGTGCAGACATGACAGAAACGCTTCCACGGTCCAATTGGTTCGTAGTATTTGCGGTCATATTCTGGAATTTGGTGATTGTAAGGGTCATCTTCAAGCTGAATAATTTGAGGAAGAGAGCATAGATGTTGGAGATGTATAGCTAATTTGTTGCTCTTCCTTCCTTCAAGGAACAACCGGAGTCCTGTAACTGGTCTTTTACCCACACCAACCTGCAGCGAATTTGATATTGGGTTCAAAATATGAATGGGGGAAACACATGAATCAAAAATCAAACCATCATCTTAGTGAAAAAAAAACAACTAAAATAATACTATAGTTTTTTTTTTCAAAAAAAAGGTACAGAAAATGAAACAGAGAAAGAAAACTGTCGATTATGACAATAGCAGAAGCTGTCCATACCATGTTAGTGCAAATATAAAGCTTTGGACCGATTATATTTACTGGCAACGATGTACTGCTTTGTCTTTTCCTCTGAGGGCCCAGAGCGAGATCACTGTAAACAGGTGCCCACTGCCTTGGTAGCTGGAACTCCAGAAACTGATGTAATTCCTCGACTGGGGGTTTATCTGCACCAAATTTCAATATATCACCAAATTGTTGCAGTTGGACTTGCGGCCGAATATTAATTTTGCTAGATTGTGTGCTTTGCAAGTTGCAACCAGAAGTATTATGGCACATATAGGATTTCTTCCCCGTAAAAATTTGCACCACCTATTTTTCTACATTTGCATGTTATTAGCAGAGCAGGAGCACAACCATTGTGTTGCGGATGCCTTTGTTGGCAAATACTAACGCAGAAACAAAAAGGCTGTGGCGTCCACAAGTGGTTAGGATAGAATTTGTTGCTCTGGCAAGTCAGTTTTGGTTGGCACTTGAGATTAGGAATTTGTTAGCGTCGGCTCTACTTAAGGAGAATGGCAGAACTTTGTTTGGTTAAGCAGTAATTGAGTTAATCTGTTCAGAGATTCCTAGGAAGGGTGAACAAACTCCATTCCCTGCCATTGTTACCCTTCTAGTCAGATTAATAAAGCCAATCATCCAGCCATAACACATTGTCTAACTAAAATTCTCCAGCCATGCATTCAATTGTGAAACTCCTTAAGAAAAGGAACTGTTTGTTTCTCTTGAGAAAAAATGAATAAATCCAGCTCCCTTTTATTTTCAACCATCGATTTTCCCAGGTGGCAGGGTATCTCAACCCTAACAATCGAGAACCTCACACCAAAAGCATATTAGAAAACAGTCCCTTTCAAATGTTAAACCAGAAGCATCCTATTCCTGGCTATGGCTAGGGCAAAAACTGTAACCAAATTTCAAAAGTGTCAACGCCGACATTGTGCTGTAATATACTGTGGCTGTATATCCAGATTTCTCCTAGCATCATTCATATATACAGAGTACAGAACAGGGTTTTTTTTGTGTCAACCTAAATACAGCACAGCAGCTTAAAAGAGGGTGAAATGACACTTACGTCGGAGATACAGATTAATTGCATGGTTCAAAAATCCACTTCCAGGAACTCCATTCAATAGTGAAGTGATTGGTATAAAGGACATTGAGATAACATCAGGCTCTGTTTGAACAGTATTAAGCCACTCGCTATGAGATATAAATTCTTTATCCCTCCCACCTCTTCGCTTAGGCATCATCACCAAATCCTGAGATAGGGCGAACAAAAATGTGTATCATGCTAAGACATCCAGCTAAGCTAATATAAATATGATTCTTTGCTTGAGCAATGATGAGCGATTGAACATTATAACACAAAGCTCCGTACCTCAGTTGACGGGTAAGAATTCAATGGACTGGACTGTACAAATCTCAGCTGTTGCTCTCTGATATCACTCTGTACAGTGTGCAACAATGTTAAATCAGAAAATGTGGAAGAAAAATGTAAGCTGAGAACATATTACGTCCAGCCAGCATCCTTTCATGATAAAATATACATGACAGTACCCAAAAAAAGTAAAACCTAAGATTGAAATCAGAATTCAGAGCAAGTAAGCAGTTTAGATCTATGGGCATGGTATATCAAGAAATTAAATATTTTTGTCAATGTATATTTCTCTTTGCCATCTAAATATTTCTCAACCAGAACAGTCATACCAGCCACAATTTGAGGCTATGGTCGCATGCCCATAGAACCAGTGTGTATGTAATTATGTATCATGTCACAGAAAAGGGGAAACTACCTATTGAAAAAAAAACAATATAGGCCAGCTGCTTGTCCCAACTTCCCCACGAATTCAATGAAATAAATTGGAGGGAATCTATTATTTTAATGTTTGTTGGACTAGTAATCGAGGTGATAAACACAAATTCCACTGATCAAAAGCTGCAGTTTTTAAGGCTCACAGAAGTAAACGTTACATGTTGTGGGGTGTTCAACAAAACAATCATTAAATCTTAAATAAGTTATACTGTACAGGTACCACTTTAACAGTAATCATTGATGTTAAATGGAAGAAATCCTGGGAAAAGAAGAAGAAACAAAGGCTCAGAAAGCACCTTATTGTTCCCATATGTGTCCTTGAAACCCATGTCAGATTGCCCATTTGCATCAAAAAATCTCCTGTCTGACATCTCCTTCAATCGTTTTTGAACATCAGCAGCTTGCAAGGTCGATGAATGCTGTTGCTTCAAATAAATTACATCTTTCCCGCCCATCTTTAGACCAACAACTATATGAGTGCCAAATTTTTTAATGAACCTGAAGAGTAAAGCAACTAAACTTTAAGATTTATATTGATGAACTCAGAATGATTCAGTGAAAATGGTAAGCTGACATCATTCACATGTATTCAATTAGTAAGGATAGGAAATGGCAATAGATGACAAGTTATGAGGTGTGGGGTGACACACATTTGCCAGGAGGCCAATGATAAAATCAGGGGAGCTATGAAAAATGGAGAGTTAAAAAACTGAAGGTAAAGACTAATATGAACTGAAGGAGAAACACAGAGTTTCATCCTACGTGCCAAAACTGTAGATTCAGATGTGGATCTAACCTTGCCAAGGCAGCAGGTTCCCAGGTTGATGGAACAGCCTGTTTAACATGATCTCGGAGTACAATTTGCCCTTTTGAGAGTGCGACACTGTATAGTGTGACATACCAACCATCAAAAGCAAGTGTTTTGGTATTAGCAGCATCTTTCTGCCAGCTGCCAGAAAACTCAAACATAGTATTGAAGAAGCCAGATGGAATTTTCCCAGACAAAGATAGCTCCTGGTTGAATTGCTCAGACATCTGCAAAGTGTTTCATAATTTGAGGAAGGTGGCTAACTGGCTTTTCTCAGCATTGTAAACACAAGATATGAGCAGTAATAGTTTCCATGGATGTAGATGTACTCTAGTATTTAAAACAACAACACTTGAAGAGGAAAAGTGCATGATATGACCATATAACAGCATCTACCTAAAAGGACTCAAACGTCTCAAGATTGTCCTTGTGTTTCTATCACTCAAAACGTTTAAATGTTTCCAACCGATTCGGATCCTATTTTCTATTGAATGGCAGGACTTTGCAGCAGCTCCGGATATCGTCTAACTATACGGTATACATGCACAACAGCATTACTACTTAGTAGTTGAAAGTAGCAACAGTTAAACATGGCTTTTTCTTTGCTTAGTCTGTTTGATCGGTAGATTATTTGCAGAGGACGCCATGCATCACTGCAATACCCAGTTCAGTTGCTATACTCTATCATATAGATATAAGTAATAGGAAACTAACACTCCTATATGTCACTACGTATAAGAATAAGTGAAATGGGTATACAAACAAAACCACACCTGCTTAAAGTAGCAATAGTTTAGCATGACTTTCTATTTGCTTATTTCGTTTGGTGCGGTAGACTATTTACAGTTACAGAGCACGTCGTTCAACCCTATAATACCCAGTTCGGTTGCTATTCTCTGTTATGCTGGTACAATCAGTATGAACTAATATAGGGATCCATAAGAAGAGAAATGGATATACAAACAAAACAGGAACAGAACCAGAACCAGAAGCACACCTGCTGGAACGACAGGACATCGGAGCGGAACCTCATCCGCTCCCCTTTGTCGCACTTAACCGATTTTGTGACGCCAGCAACGGTGACGCCGCCGGGCAGCACGATATCCTGGACCTCCCCATGGTCGAGCTCGATGAGCCAGGGATCGGGCGCGCCGCGCTGCTTGCAGTACTTGAGGCGGACGTCGCGGACGACGTCGAAGCCGAGGCCGACGGAGCGTATGGCGGCCTCCTGCGGCGTGGCTCTGCGCGCTGCCATCGTCGTCCTCAGCCGCTCATCCCGCCTCCGGGGTCCCTCCCGTGCGCGGAGGGAGGGATCGCGGGACCTCGATCCCCCGGCGCGGAGAGGCCGATCTGACGCGGGGAGAGAGGAGAAAGGGGAGGAGCGGCGGGCGACGGGAGCGGGGGCGGCGCCGGGGAAGCACAGGTTGGAGAAAGGCGAAGTGGCAGGGGAGGTAAATTTGGCTCCTGCCTGTCTCTCCGGTAGTCCGGTCTCCTTTCGTTTTTTTTTTCTCTCTTGTTGATTCAAAAAAGGCAGGTCGTTTTGTGTTTTTGGTGGGCCCGGTTATGTCTGGTCAAACTGAGGTGGTTGCCGAGCGAGTCCCACTAGCAGTAGAGATCTCTTGCTCCGTGTATATGTGGTACACCTCCTCTTCGTTTTTGCAATTCGTTGGTTTGGTATTTAAAATTGGTTGGATGGCTGTGTACTAGATTTGAATGCAACATTTTGAAGTTCCTATTGCTCGAATTTATTGTGGGAGAAAAACGTGATTGTGGGGTATGGCCCCCGGTATCCACAAGACAAGACATGGGCCATATCATCAGAGGTGACCTAGCTCACAAGATCAAGGCGTGCACGGCGCTGCTCGACGTGCACCGCAAGTTATTGTATAGTACCAAATATAATACTTTCCTTATAACCCTACCCCTCCAGAATATATAAGAAGAGGCAGGGGTCCAATAGTGGACATGGATCTACATACATCTCAATACAATACACCAAAGACACAGGACATAGGGTATTACGTCGATCAGACGGTCCGAATCTGTCTAAATCGCTGTCTCTGCACTTTGTGTCACCATCCGGTTCCTGATCACGCGCATCCCCACCGACAAATCTACCATCGCGCGATATCCCTCGGTGGACTGCCGACGATATTCTGTCGACAGTTGGCGCGCCAGATAGGGGTTGTGTGTGTTGTTTCCTTGTCGAACAAGGTGGCTTTTTCCGCAGGTTCTTCGTTCCTTCTGCAGCCCGGCCAGATCTTCACGGTCGGATCCATCTCGTGGGTCATCAACGCTGACGGAGTCGAAGAGCTCCTCGAGCCGGTGCAGATCGTTTCTGCGCCGACCACCCCTGCTCCTGTAACTGCAGATCCGATCTTGGAACCACTTCCGAGGTCGTCTTCATCAACGACCCGCCGCCCGCTTCCTCGCTACCAGAGGGGACAGATCAATAATGATGATATGATCGAATCCATCGATCGGGCCGGTCTGAAGCTCACGGATTATCTCTCCGTCGCCGAATCGGCCCTGGATACTTTGGTTCAGCACCGACCACCCTCCGATCTAGATCTATCGGAGGCTGCTCGGAAAACTCCAGAAGTTGCGGCTCTGCCCTTCAGGTTCACCAACGCCGCCGCCGCTTACCAACATGCCCTGAGGGGCAGATTCGCCAACTAGGTTGAAGACGTCTATCCTCTCACCGACCAGATAACGCCATATGTCACCGACCAGACTTTCTGTCTAAAGTTAAGTCACGCTTTAATATTCTTCTAAATATTCTCCAATCTCCGTATATCGCCATAATGTTTCTCCGAACTGTTTTCTCCATGTTTGCTCTCCAAACGATTTTCCGAACCCCCAAACAGTCGCGTTGATGCTCGGACGCCTCCAGAGATGGCCCTGTCTCCGGCTCCTCCCTACACGTGCTACGGGCTCCACGCTCTACGTTATGGGTGGTCGGCAGCAGCTCCTTGGTCACGCCTGTTCCTCATACACGTGCACGGGCTCCGCGCTCCGCGTTATGGTTAACAGGCTAGCTAGGGCTGGAGACTCAACTACACACTAACTGTTTGGGCGGTTTATATTAAACGCATCTTCGCTCCAACTAATCGCCAAGCTACATACGCTATTTTTTCTCTAGAGTTCATATATTTTTTCATCATGTACTACCCGTTCTACATGTTTGTATTGCAGGGTCATCGTCTAGGTGATCGGACCACCTGGTGCTCGAACTTTTTCACCGATCAACTGGTCGAACCGCTTGGTTCATCGACTTCGTCGCCGACCAGTTGATCGGACTGTTCACCGGTCGTTTCTAGTCAATGCTCACTTCGCCGCCGACCAGTTGACCAGAATGTTCGTCGCTCGTGCTTCATCGCCAGCTACGTCGGTTACTCCTCGGCCCTTCAGATTTTTCGTGCTCGAGGACTAAGTGGGCACACTTCACCGCACGGACGTCGCCAGCTACGCCGGTGCTCAGACCTCGCCAGATTCACCAGGAATACCTCGGTGCTCGGACATCGCCAGCTACGCGGGGTACTCCTCGATGCTTGGACATCGCCAGTGATGCCGGGGACTCCTCGCTCCTCGGTGCTCGGTCATCGCCAGCGACGCCGGGGACTCCTCGCTCCTCGGTGCTCGGTCATCGCCAGCGACGTCGGGGACTCCTCGCTCCTCGGTGCTCGGTCATCGCCAGCGACGCCGGGGGCTCCTCGCTCCTCGGTGCTAGGTCATTACCGGGGACTCCTCGTTCCTCGGTGCTCGGTCATCGCCATTGATGCCGGGGACTCCTCATTCCTCGATGCTCGATCATCGCCAGCGATGTCGGGGACTCCTCGCTCCTTGGTGCTCAGACATCGCCAGCTACACCAGGGACTCCTCGGTGCTCGGACATCACCAACTACGCCAGAGACTCCTCGGTGGTCGAACATCGCCAGCGACGCCGGGGACTCCTCGCTCCTCGGTGCTCGGACATCGCCAACGACGTCGGGGACTCCTCGCTCTTTGGTGCTCGGTCATCGCCAGCGACGCCGGGGACTCCTCGCTCCTCGGTGCTTGGACATCGCCAGCGACACCGCGAACTCCTCGCTGCTCAGACATCGCCAGCTACGCCGGGTACTCCTCGGTGCTCGGACATTGCCAGCGACGCCAGGGACTCCTCGCTCCTCTTTGCTCGGTCATCGCCAGCGACTGGGGCTCCTCGCTCCTCGATGCTCGATCATCGCTAGCGACGCCGGGGGCTCCTCGCTCCTCGGTGCTCGGTCATCGTCGGGGACTCCTCGCTCTTCGGTGCTTGGTCATCGCCAGCGACGTCGGGGACTCCTCGATGCTCGGTCATCGCCAGCAACGTTGGGGACTCCTCTCTCCTTGGTGCTCGAACATCGCCATCTACGCTGGAGACTCCTCGCTCCTCGGTGCTCGGTCATCGCCAGCGATGCCGGGGGCTCCTCGCTCCTCGGTGCTCGGTCATCACCAGCGACGCCGGGGACTCCTCGCTCCTCGGTGCTCGGACATCGCTGCCTACGTCGGGGACTCCTTGGTGCTCGGTCATCGCCGACGACGTCGGGGACTCCTCGCTCCTCGGTGCTCGGTCATCGTCAGTGAGGCCCGGGACTCCTCACTCCTCGGTGCTCGATCATCGCCAGCGACGTCAGGGACTCCTCGCTCCTTGGTGCTCGGTCATCGCCAGCGATGCCAAGGACTCCTCGCTCCTTGGTGCTTGGACATCGCCGCCTACGCCGGGGACTCCTCGGTGCTCGGTCATCACCGGCGACGCCAGGGACTCCTCGCTCATCGGTGCTCGGACATCGCCAGCGATGCCAGGGGCTCATTGCTCCTCGATGCTCGGTCATCGCCAGCGACGCTGGGGACTCCTCTCTCCTTGGTGCTCGGACATCGCCATCTACGCTGGAGACTCCTCGCTCCTCGGTGCTCGATCATCGCCAGCGATGCTGGGGGCACCTCGCTCCTCGGTGCTCGATCATCGCCAGCGACGCCGGGGACTCCTCGCTCCTCGGTGCTCGGACATCGCCGTCTATGTTGGGGACTCCTCGGTGCTCGGTCATCGCCGGCGATGTCGGGGACTCCTCGCTCCTCGGTGCTTGGTCATCGCCAGCGATGTCGGAGACTCCTCGCTCCTCGGTGCTCGATCATCGCCAGTGATGCCGGGGGCTCCTCGCTCCTCGGTCATCACTAGCGATGCCGAGAACTCCTCGCTCCTTGGTGCTCGAACATCACCGCCTATGCCGGGGACTCCTCGGTGTTCGGTCATTTCGGTGATGCTAGGGACTCCTCGCTCATCGGTGCTCGGACATCGCCAGCGATGCCGAGGGCTCATCGCTCCTCGGTGCTCGGTCATCGCCAGTGAAAGGACCTAGGATGTCGCCTAGAGGGGGGTGAATAGGCGTTTCTGAAAAATCAACACCTTTAAAAGCGGAAACGATTAGTAATAGGAGTTTCCAAAATGGAAACTCCAAATCAGAGTAATACCACCCCTCACAAGTTAGCCACAAAGTATATAAAAGATACTAGATAAACCTAGGGAGCCAAACAGCGGCAACCAAAGAGTTGAATCAAAATGCACTAGTCTGTTAATGTCGGAAGTCCCGACAGTTTGGGTCAGAACTTCCGACGTGTCAGAAGTCCCGACGTTTGGGTCAGAACTTCCGACGTGTCAGAAGTCCTGATAGATTGGGTCAGAACTTCCAACGCGAACTGTCAGCACTTCCGACCCCTACGGGAAATGAACTACAAGTGCTAAAATAAACTTTGTGATGCCGATAACTTACAAACCCACTTCCTAGTGGTAAGGTAAGGTGTTGGGCCACTCTCTTGACGTTGATAAGCCACCACTCCGTAGATCGAGGCCCAAACCCTAAGAAATAGCTAGAGAGAGGAAGATAGCCAAATACATGTAATTTGAGCAAATCACAACAACAACAAGCACGCGGGAGACAAGAATTTATCCCGAGGTTCGGCAGCCCCACAAAGGAGCTCCTACGTCCTCGTTGTTGAGGTGACCACTTAGGTCGGAGTCTCTTCCACCTCCTTGCCTCACTCAAGGATACCACAAAGGTCACTTGAGTTTCTTCACTAGAAAACAAGGGTAATACAAACTTCCCAAGGCTCTTCCACAAGATGGAAGCTCTTGGGCGATGCCTAGCCGGCTAGGGGAAAATCCCCAAGAGTAACAAATGCAAATCAAACCGGCTTGACGAAGAAATCAAGTGCTCAAGCTTGCTCCAAGTGTTTTTCTCACTCAATCCACTCTCCAATCACTCAAACCCTCTAGGAATCGAAGTTGGAAGTAAGGGAGTGAAGAGAGGGGAGCCTAGAATGCTTGGGGGCTGTTTGGCCGAGTGTTTGTCGCAATGAAATGAGTGGGCAACGGTTAGAAGTGAGGAGAGGGGTATTTATACCCCAAGTGAAAATCAAACCGTTCAGATCTACGTCGGAAGTTCCGACGCAGATCTCGGGACTTCCGACGTATGAAGAAAACACTGTTCACAACAGGTCAGAAGTCCGTGTGTGCAAGTCAGTGTCGGAACTTCTGACAAACGTCGGGACTTCCGACGGTCATCACTTCCGACGTACGTCGGGACTTCCGACGGTCATCACTTCCGACGTACGTCGGGACTTCCGACGGGCACAGTTAAACAAACAGCCAACACCGCTGAGGCCGGGACTTCTGACTGTCGGGACTTCCGACACACGTCGGGACTTCCGACTGTCGGGAGTTCCGACACACGTTGGGACTTCCGACGTCCACAGTCACCGCGCAGGCTGTGACTGAGAGTCAGCACTTCCGGCAAGAGTCATGACTTCCGACTGTCGGGAGTTCCGGCTTACGTCGGGACTTCCGACACCGACAGTCACAGAAAATTATTCTATGTGCTCGTGAAGTGCTAGAGTGTCTCATTATTGATTTAGTTATTATGCTTGAGCACTCTATCTTCCTCAGACCACCTAAACTTGCATCCCTCTTAATAGTACGGCATTCCTATTAACTCAAATTTAAAAGTACAAGGAAATTAAACCTTTTGAGTTGATCTCTTTGAACCGAAGCCGTGTTTTCCAATCTTCATCAAGTGAGGGTGCCAATCATGTTGATATTGATCTTTTCACTTGAGCATAGCCATCTTGAGCACGTGACTTGATTCCATTCATCAAATATGAATAACTCCAAATGCATCAAGTCACTTCCAACGCTTTGTCTAATATAGGTTTGATCCTCCACATCAATATGACTATCGCAGCTTGATTAGTACCTCAACTAAATGCAAGTACTTCCTTCTTCACCCTAGCTAGGTTCTTCGGCCGCCAAGCCGTCGCTTGCCCTTCACCCTTGCTTAGTACCTCAAAGCCTTTCCTTGCTATCTTCACCATCTCAAGCCATCAAGTCACATCTTGTGTTGAATCATCCATTCATTTGTATTGTTGTCTTTTTCTTTTCAATTTAGCAAGCTTCAAATATGAGACCATTCCATATGCAATCCCTCATGTCTCATTAATTAACTTTTATCGTGCTTGCTTTCACATAGATCATTGAAATCCCACAATAAATAAGCCTTCACATGAATTCCATTTGCATTGTTGTCTTATGCTTGAACTAGATTGTTTATACAACAATACATCATTTTTGGCTTTATACAATTTCATCAAGTATCTGTGAGATAATCAATTTCCTGTCTACACTTAGCAAACGGGTTAGTCCTTTAATCACGTTGTCATTCAATCATCCAAAACCCACTAAAGGGCTAGATGCACTTTCAATCTCCCCCTTTTTGGTGATTGATGACAACTTGATTAAAGCTTACAAAATGATATAAACATTTAAACTTTTGGGTTCAATGATTTATGAGAGGCTCCCCCTTAATATGTGCTTATGATTAGAATTCACAAACTGACCTCAAATGTCAATTGCACATATTAAAACAAATAGGAGACTCCCCCTAAATCATTGCATCCGTGGGGTGCATGTGTGTGTGACAAAGAGAAACTGTGATGCATATGACAAGATATATCATACAAGAATAAATATAAAGGCATCACATCAAATATTTTCATTCTAGCATGCATAGTCCTTATGAAAATAAATATGACACATGTAATTCACACATAGCACTCATTACAAATTTTCTCAGGTCCAGAAACCACTGATATATATAGATAAAGATCATGTCTCAAGAGATATATAGATAAAGCATAAGTAAGTCTCATCTCTCACATGATACAATCTATCTCAAATCCAAGATACATCAATGAAGCTCAAAAACAAGAAACGACAGCCTGCAGTACATATCTTCAGGTACAAAGATAAGCAAATGAGACTATCCTGAAGCTTTAAGCATATCTCTCCCATATCTCTCCCCCTTAAGCTTTCATCTCTCTCTCCTCCTTAAGATTTAATCATATCTCTCCCCCTTTGTCATCTATCGCCAAAAAGGGTCACACAAAGCATAAAGGGTGTTTAAGGTACAAACTTTGTACTAATCTCTCCCTCTTTGTATTAACCTCTCCCCCTTTGTCATCTTAAAGAGGTTGTACTTGACACTTGTTTGCAATTTAAAATAGATCAAGTACATGGGTTTACTAGCTCATGAACAAACTCATACACTAACCACTAGATTATATAACCATTCAAGCAACAGTGGTAGTCTATGAATCTAAAAAATTTTCATTTGTAATGCATGATCCTATAAGCATGTACTATATGCACTAACCGCATACTAGTAAGGGATGAAAAATGATCATGCACAATACAATGATACCTTTGCTATATTGGAGAGGAAGATAGTCATATAGATTTCAATTCATTTCTCCAATAGCACCATGAAGTCCAATTATAAGCTTGGTGAAGACCAATAGATACCAATTCTTTAAATTCCTATTCTTCACCCTTATGAATTGAGAATCACTAATGATCAAGTGCACTCTTCTTGTTGTGGTTGGCTTGCTTCTTCTTTGATCATTGCTTGCTTGAGAGAACTAAAAGATGCACCACTTGTAATACCACTTGAAATTTCATGACTTGTTCTCTTTTGGGTGTTGCTTGCTTTCTAGACCAATCTCTTGATTTTCTTCAACCAAGTACCTCAAATATTCCTTTAGATTACCACTTCGATTTTAGCCATCCAAGCCTAGGGTGAAGTGACCTCTCTCCAAAGAACCATCCTTGATGCTCACTTGAAATAACTTGAAAGAAAATCACTTGATCCACTTGAAGGATTTTGTTTGATTGATCCATATTGTTGGACTTAATTTGATGAATAACTTTGAATCCTTTTTTAAGTCATTTTCTTTCTACTTGTTTAAGTTCTTTTCTTTCTATCAAAAGATCTCCAATTATCACTAGAACTTAAACTTCATCTTCATCTTGATCTTGGTCTTGATCTCTAGCTTGAGTACCAAATGTGTACCAGATATACTCTTCAAACAAATTGTCTTGTACTCATCATTTGTCATGCTTCTATCTCAAACCAAAACCAAAATATAGGTACCTCAATCACTTATAGATATGATTCTAATTTGAGGACCTTTGAATCTAAGTGACTTTTGATCAATCCAATAATTGTCACTTTCCTGGCAGATTCTGTACTCTTCAAAGAATAAATCATATCTCCCAAAGTACATATCCAAAAACCACAAAATTTGGTGAAGATGTGACACACTAAGCCTTCTAGTAGCTGTAAAAATTTTAGCTTCTTTTGACTTCTATATTGCTACCAGATTTCATATTTTTCCACACTGCTACATGCTGAAAACTGCTGCACTATAGCTGACAAGATCTACTCCAAATCCGAAGTATCACTTATCCAAATCTTATGAAATTTGCACAGCAACTAATACCATAAGTGTAGAGCATGCAGACCAAGTTTCAAGCCAATACAAATAGATTTGGTTGCTCAAACATGTTAATGATCACTGCTAGCTCAGATTTTCAATATTAGACAGATTTCAATAATTGAGCTATTTTTCTCCAAATTGAACCAAACTTGAAATCAACTTGTTTGAATACTCTCACAAGATATATGTCCATTCAAACCACTTACTAGAAGAAATCTTATGAACATATTCAATCAAACCAACTTCAAACTTGATTACTTAAGCATTTAATCCATTCAAACATCTCATAGCAAGCAACATATGCATATATATCCAATTCAATTAACTCATATGCACCCAAATAAACTTTGATCAACAAGAGATATACCTTGATAGCTTATGATCATCTTTGCAAGCTTCAACTCCACTTATTTGCATGCCTTCAAATATATCAATAAATTCCCACAACTTGAATATGACACTTGTATGTTGATAGCATATGGACTTCACTCAATTTTGACTTGGCATTGGGATAGAATTGCACTAGGCTTCAATACTTGACTCAACATAAGATGAACAATAATAATTCCATTGAATCAAGTCTCCAATGTCATGGTACCTACAAACGATCATCCACTTTTCGATGGTACCCAAACTAGTTTGGGTCCTCTCATGTTAGACGCAACATACTTAGGCATAGCCTTAGTATGAATAGCGGAATATTTTTGCAATACTAACCAATAGGGTACCATAACAAACCTTCCTAGGCATAATATTTGCATCAATTGAAATAGGCTTAGGATTCTCACTTAGGGGACATAAATTAGCCAAGAATTGATTTTCTCTTTTTTTTGAATATTTGTCAAATTTATGTTTTTCAAAACTTGAGAGAGATTTTAGTGGGACATAGGGATATTTGTAGACTTGAGAGAACCATGTCACATGTGATTAGGCAAATAATCAACCAAGGGTAGCAACAATCACAATATGACATGACTAGGTCACAAAGACCCAAAAACCACATGATTTTCAAAAACCACACCACCTACACATGCTAGTTAGGGATTTTGTAAAACATCTATCCTATATCACACAAATGCACACACTAGCATATAAAGGGCCTTAGATGCACTTACAATGCACGTATGTAACTACATACCTTTGCCTTGAGCCCACAATATCACCATTGAGATAATACATGGCATGACAACATTATGTTGACCTCACTTGTCAAATAATCATACCATATATGAAATCAATTTTCATCCAAAGGACTACAAATAATGCTAGATAAATTTGTTAGTCCACAATATCATCACTGAGATAATACATGGCATTACAACATCATGTTGACCTCACTTGTCAAATAATCATACCATATATGAAATCAATTTTCATCTAAAGGACTACAAATAATGCTAGATAAATTTATTAGTCCACAATGGTGCAAAATAGAAACTGAGCTCCCCCTAAATAAGTACCACAAGTAATTTGAATG
Organism: Miscanthus floridulus; assembly: GCF_019320115.1. NCBI lineage: Eukaryota > Viridiplantae > Streptophyta > Magnoliopsida > Poales > Poaceae > Miscanthus > Miscanthus floridulus. The sequence goes on from NC_089584.1 coordinate 149,011,501, forward strand.
ACTTTCAACAAGCACTTTATTCTTTTAAGAATTTGGGAGTCAATTTTCTATTTTGACCAACACAAAGTAATTTGCCATATTTAAATTTCGTTGAGACATACTCACAACCCACTTAGGTTTGATAGATCACAAGCTTCTGAGCAAATTAAGGATATATGAAATCATATGGATCAAACCTCAATTGCATCCCAATTAGTGCTCTGGTTCCTGCCATACCGGACACGTCCGGTAGGTGCAGGACAGAAACAATTGAAGCGCTGCTTGTGATTCTTCGTTTTAGCTCTAGTACTTCTTGTATGCCTGCATCTGAACAAATGCATTGCTCTACTAGAGAGCCATTAAAAGCATCACATGGCAAACATGATAATTATTAAATGAAACTAATTAGCCACTTCCAATTATTTCACAAATATGCTTATTTGTGAGCCATTGAGCACTAAACACAAAGTGGCTATCCTATAAGGTTTTTAGGTACTTGTTATTAATGGTAGAGATGAAGTAAATGATATGGTCATTGATTTATCTTCGGGTCAACCATATATGAGATTATGATAAGAATTGATTGATAGATTGAGTGAATATTGTCAAATTGTTTGCTCAACCACCCCGAAGCTTTCATCTCACCACCAAGTACCTACATTATCAACCTAAGCACATTTTGGTACCCAACTCTTGTTGGGTCCTTTTGGGTTAGTCAACAAGTGCTTAGGCACCCAAATGGCCTTAGTACTAGTTTGTGGTGAACACATCACCTTGCTAGTGCTAACTCCATTTGAGGTCTTCCTAAGCATATTATTATAAACAAATGTGTTCGGCTTAGGGATGTTACCTTTTGGGCAATCATAGCTTAGATGCCCCTTTCTTCCACAAGCATAGCATATGCGACCTTTGTTTGCTCTATGCTTGTTTTGCTTGTATGGACATCCATCAACCTTGTGGCCCATCTCATTGCATCCATAGCATCTTCTTGTTGCAACTTGGGCTTCCTTTCTTGACTCTTGATATATAGGGCATTTCTTGGTAGGATGCCCCAATTTCTTGCTCATGAGACAAGCGCTTTGTCCATCACTCTTCACTTGCTTGGCCTCCTTGATTGAAACCTTTTGAGTGGCGGCTTCAACCTTGTCGGCCCAATTCTTATGTGGACACGTAGCCCACTCATGTCCATACAATCCACAACCATAGCACATCCTTTTTTCATATTTCTTGCTCTTGGTTGTGTTGGCCTTGCTTGAAATGTGATTCTTTTGTTGGGTTTTGGAGGAAGCAAGGTTTGAACCCTTCTCAAGCTTCTTCACCATGTTATCACGGTTATCTTGAGAAGGTTGTGCTTTCTCCTTACCCTTCAATCGAATCACATCTTTCTTTAATCTTTTCACCTCTTCTTTGAGCTCTATGTTTTCTATAAATTTTTGCTCAATCGAAGATTGGCTTGCTTGAGAAGCACACTCATTAGCACAAGAAATATTCAATTGAGATTGTGTACAAGTGAGTGTGTGAGTAGGAGGTTGAGATGATTTTACCGTTGTAATCACAACCTCATGAGCCACCTCAAGCATGATGCTTGATTCTACTAATTCTTCATGAGAGCACTTGAGATGAACATAGTTTGCTTGTAGCACATTATATTTGCTTGAGAGTTCATCTAATTTTGCCTTGAGCTCAAAGTTTTCCTTCTCTAGTTGTGAAACACTAGAAGAGGAGTTAGTAACTAAAGCATGCTCAATTGATAATTTTTCATACCTCTCATTTATGCCCTTTAGCTCTTGCAATTTGGAGATGAGAAACTTTTCTTGATTTTGAAGAGATTGCTCTTGTTTCTCATTCTCTTCCTCTAGCTCATCATTCTTCTCAACTAGCTTCATGAGAATGAGCTTGTCTTTGTTGCTTAGATGACCAAGAGTGTAGCTATCTTCAATTTCAATATCACTCTCTTCTTGATCATCTACTCGTGCTATCTCCTTGGCTTGATCTTTCTTGCTAGCCTTCTTCTTGCTTTTCTTGGCCATGAGACACAAGTGATGAGTATCATGAGATACTAAGGTTGACTCATCACTTGGCCGCCACCGGGCTTGAGCCTCATCATCATAGACTGCCTGCTGTCCGGCTGCCTCAGCCATACCGAACGCATCTGGTAGGGATACCGGACACGTCCGGCATGCGCTTGCAGACAGCGCAGTCACCTCGGCTTGCACCTCTTGCTCCGGCTCGGCGCTCTTGAGATCTTGTGAGGCTTCTTCGCTGCATGAAGACATAATGGACATATTTTCCATTGAATCGACCTCAAGTGCATCATCGCATTTGGATTTTCCATATAACTCAATGAGTTTGTTCCAAATGAGATGAGCACTCTCTGGAGGTGGTTGTCCATTGAATATTGCCTCATCTTGAACCTCTGCACTCAATGTACTCAAAATGATATTAATAGCATGAGCATTGAGTTGCACGCATATCTCTTCCTCTTTTGATAAATTCTTATAGTTGCTCCAATCAACTATAGGAAGTGGTATGCTTGCAAACACAATATGCTCAACAAGAGGACTAATATCTCTAAAAGCATTGAGTACATGAATTGACCAAGGTAGAAAGTTTGAACCATCATTTTGGAGAAGCATCGGCTCCAACTCGATAGGCGTCGACATCCTTTTCTCACGGCGGTGAAGCTTTAGGTGAGAACCTGGCTCTGATACCAATTGAAAGGACCTAGGATGTCGCCTAGAGGGGGGTGAATAGGCGTTTCTGAAAAATCAACACCTTTAAAAGCGGAAACGATTAGTAATAGGAGTTTCCAAAATGGAAACTCCAAATCAGAGTAATACCACCCCTCACAAGTTAGCCACAAAGTATATAAAAGATACTAGATAAACCTAGGGAGCCAAACAGCGGCAACCAAAGAGTTGAATCAAAATGCACTAGTCTGTTAATGTCGGAAGTCCCGACAGTTTGGGTCAGAACTTCCGACGTGTCAGAAGTCCCGACGTTTGGGTCAGAACTTCCGACGTGTCAGAAGTCCTGATAGATTGGGTCAGAACTTCCAACGCGAACTGTCAGCACTTCCGACCCCTACGGGAAATGAACTACAAGTGCTAAAATAAACTTTGTGATGCCGATAACTTACAAACCCACTTCCTAGTGGTAAGGTAAGGTGTTGGGCCACTCTCTTGACGTTGATAAGCCACCACTCCGTAGATCGAGGCCCAAACCCTAAGAAATAGCTAGAGAGAGGAAGATAGCCAAATACATGTAAATTTGAGCAAATCACAACAACAACAAGCACGCGGGAGACAAGAATTTATCCCGAGGTTCGGCAGCCCCACAAAGGAGCTCCTACGTCCTCGTTGTTGAGGTGACCACTTAGGTCGGAGTCTCTTCCACCTCCTTGCCTCACTCAAGGATACCACAAAGGTCACTTGAGTTTCTTCACTAGAAAACAAGGGTAATACAAACTTCCCAAGGCTCTTCCACAAGATGGAAGCTCTTGGGCGATGCCTAGCCGGCTAGGGGAAAATCCCCAAGAGTAACAAATGCAAATCAAACCGGCTTGACGAAGAAATCAAGTGCTCAAGCTTGCTCCAAGTGTTTTTCTCACTCAATCCACTCTCCAATCACTCAAACCCTCTAGGAATCGAAGTTGGAAGTAAGGGAGTGAAGAGAGGGGAGCCTAGAATGCTTGGGGGCTGTTTGGCCGAGTGTTTGTCGCAATGAAATGAGTGGGCAACGGTTAGAAGTGAGGAGAGGGGTATTTATACCCCAAGTGAAAATCAAACCGTTCAGATCTACGTCGGAAGTTCCGACGCAGATCTCGGGACTTCCGACGTATGAAGAAAACACTGTTCACAACAGGTCAGAAGTCCGTGTGTGCAAGTCAGTGTCGGAACTTCTGACAAACGTCGGGACTTCCGACGGTCATCACTTCCGACGTACGTCGGGACTTCCGACGGTCATCACTTCCGACGTACGTCGGGACTTCCGACGGGCACAGTTAAACAAACAGCCAACACCGCTGAGGCCGGGACTTCTGACTGTCGGGACTTCCGACACACGTCGGGACTTCCGACTGTCGGGAGTTCCGACACACGTTGGGACTTCCGACGTCCACAGTCACCGCGCAGGCTGTGACTGAGAGTCAGCACTTCCGGCAAGAGTCATGACTTCCGACTGTCGGGAGTTCCGGCTTACGTCGGGACTTCCGACACCGACAGTCACAGAAAATTATTCTATGTGCTCGTGAAGTGCTAGAGTGTCTCATTATTGATTTAGTTATTATGCTTGAGCACTCTATCTTCCTCAGACCACCTAAACTTGCATCCCTCTTAATAGTACGGCATTCCTATTAACTCAAATTTAAAAGTACAAGGAAATTAAACCTTTTGAGTTGATCTCTTTGAACCGAAGCCGTGTTTTCCAATCTTCATCAAGTGAGGGTGCCAATCATGTTGATATTGATCTTTTCACTTGAGCATAGCCATCTTGAGCACGTGACTTGATTCCATTCATCAAATATGAATAACTCCAAATGCATCAAGTCACTTCCAACGCTTTGTCTAATATAGGTTTGATCCTCCACATCAATATGACTATCGCAGCTTGATTAGTACCTCAACTAAATGCAAGTACTTCCTTCTTCACCCTAGCTAGGTTCTTCGGCCGCCAAGCCGTCGCTTGCCCTTCACCCTTGCTTAGTACCTCAAAGCCTTTCCTTGCTATCTTCACCATCTCAAGCCATCAAGTCACATCTTGTGTTGAATCATCCATTCATTTGTATTGTTGTCTTTTTCTTTTCAATTTAGCAAGCTTCAAATATGAGACCATTCCATATGCAATCCCTCATGTCTCATTAATTAACTTTTATCGTGCTTGCTTTCACATAGATCATTGAAATCCCACAATAAATAAGCCTTCACATGAATTCCATTTGCATTGTTGTCTTATGCTTGAACTAGATTGTTTATACAACAATACATCATTTTTGGCTTTATACAATTTCATCAAGTATCTGTGAGATAATCAATTTCCTGTCTACACTTAGCAAACGGGTTAGTCCTTTAATCACGTTGTCATTCAATCATCCAAAACCCACTAAAGGGCTAGATGCACTTTCAGCCAGCGACGCTGGGGACTCCTCGCTCCTCGGTGCTTGGACATCGCCAGCGACGCCGAGAACTCCTCGCTGCCCGGACATCGCCGGCTACACCGGGTACTCCTCGGTGCTCGGACATCGCCAGCGACGCCGGGGACTCCTCGCCCTCGGTGCTCGGTCATCACCAGCGACTGGGGCTCCTCGCTCCTCGGTGCTCGGTCATCACCAGCGATACCAGGGGCTCCTCGCTCCTCAGTGCTCGGTCATCGCCGGGAACTCCTTGCTCTTCGGTGCTCGATCATCGCCAGCGATGCCGGGGACTCCTCGTTCCTCGGTGCTCGGTCATCGCTAGCCACGCTGGGGACTCCCCGCTCCTTGGTGCTCGGACATCGCCAGCTACGTCGGAGACTCCTCGCTCCTCGGTGCTCGGTCATCGCCAGCGATGCCGAGGGCTCCTCGCTCCTCGGTGCTCGGTCATCGCCAGCGATGCCGGGGACTCCTCACTCCTCGATGGTTGGACATCGCCGCCTACGTCGGGGACTCCTCGCTCCTCGGTGCTCGGTCATCGCCTGTGACGCCGGAGACTCTTCGCTCCTCGGTGCTCGGTCATCGCCAGCGACGCCGGGGACTCCTCGCTCCTCGGTGCTTGGACATCGCCAGCGACGTCGAGAACTCCTCGCTGCTCGGACATCGCTGGCTATGCCGGGTATTCCTCGGTGCTCGAACATCGCCAACGACGTCGGGGACACCTCGTTCCTCGGTGCTCGGTCATCGCCAGCGACGCTGGGGACTCCTCGCTCCTTGGTGCTCGGACATCGCCAGCTACGTCGGAGACTCCTCGCTGCTCGGTGCTCGATCATCGCTAGTGATGCCGGGGGCTTCTCGCTCCTCGGTGCTCGGTCATCGCCAGTGACGCTAGGGACTCCTCGCTCCTCGGTGCTCGGACATCGCCGCCTATGTCGGGGACTCTTCGGTGCTCGGTCATCGCCAGCGACGCCGGGGACTCCTCGCTCCTCGGTACTCGGTCATCGCCAGCGACGCCGGGGACTCTTCGCTCCTCGGTGCTCGGTCATCGCCAGCGACGCTGGGGACTCCTCGGTGCTGGATCATCGCCAGCGATGCCGGGGGCTCCTCACTCCTCGGTGCTCGGTCATCGCCAGCGACATCGGGGACTCCTCGCTCCTCGGTGCTCGGACATCGCCGCCTACGCTGGGGACTCCTCGGTGCTCGGTCATCGCCGGCGACGCCAGGGACTCCTCGCTCCTCGGTGCTCGGACATCGCCGCCTACGCCGAGGACTCCTCGGTGCTCGGTCATCGCCGGCGACGCCGGGGACTCCTCGCTCCTCGGTGCTCAGACATCGCCAGCGACGTCGGGGACTCCTTGCTCCTCGGTGCTCGGTCATCGCCAGCGACGTCAGGAACTCTCTTGCTCGGATCTTGCTACGTCTCGTCGGTGTGCTATCAAGCTGCTCCATGCTATTCGGATCAGGGCGCTGATCTTGGGCAGCACGTCTGGGGTCTTGATACGTGCTTGTCAGACGACGTCAGTAAGATTTCAGACTTTTTTTTCTTTGACCCTGCTACAAGATTTATTCTTCATCTTTCAGCAGGCTCGGGGACTAAGTGGGCACACTTCACCTTGCGGTGAATGTGCTTGTTCTCATCTCGAGGCTACGCCCGGGGACTGGCTGCCTGCTCGGCTGATCTTCTACTTTCTAACCCTGGCACCACGTGACTACGTTGCCTACTGTCAGGCTCGGGGACTAGCTGTGGGGGTATGGCCCCCGGTATCCACAAGACAAGACATGGGCCGCACCATCAGAGGTGGCCCAACCCACAAGATCAAGGCATGCACAGCGCTGCTCGGCGTGCACCGCAAGTTATTGTATAGTACCAAATATGATACTTTCCTTATAACTCTACCCCTCCAGAGTATATAAGCAGCCTGTTCGTTTGTTGGTTTCAACCAGCCTAAACCAGCCAACCAACAGTGTTTTCCTCTCACAGCAAACCAGCAACAGCCAGTCCAAACCAGCCCAGAAACCAACCAGCGAACAGACCGAAGGAGAGGCAGGGGTCCTCTAGTGGACATGGATGTACATACATCTCAATACAATATTCCAAAGACACAGGACGTAGGGTATTACGTCGATCAGACGGTCTGAACCTGTCTAAATCGTTGTCTCTGCGTTTTGTGTCACCATCCGGTTCCTGATCACGCACATCTCTACCGACAAATCTTGATTTCCTGTCGACAGTGATGTTCTAGAAAGAAAACAACAAATACAGTTGACGAAGGTGCAGGTGTGAGGGGGAAAAATTGAGTAGGATTTACCTCACCTGGGCTATAAAGATCTTTCACGGTCACGACACATGTCTATATAATAAAGGCGTTTTTTTATTTGCTCAAAAAAATATAAAGGCGTTTTTTTTAATTGATGTGATAATTTTTTTCTACCCCCTTGAGTTTACGTGGCAGTTTATGCATGCAGAGTGAATCTGCGGTAGATCCTCACAATCACAACGTCAGCAGTCCCGGGCGTGTCAACGTCGCAGGCAGTGATTAGGCCAGTGGGGCGGAGATTAGACAGACAAAGGTTGAGACCAATCAGGTTAATTAATTAATGATTTGGTGAAGGGGTGGCACTGTGGCAGGCACAGCATGACAGCAGCGTGACCGGGTGGACCCCACGTGCGCGAGAGACTCTTCAGCAGCAGACAGCACAGCAGCGGGCACTTGTCAATTCGGTACCTGGTGGACCAAGCCAAGCAAGCGACCCAGAAAAGTGAACATTTCAAAGGCACGTGCGGCGCCACGTAATAATGTATAATACTGGCAGCGGATCGAGGATTTAAACATAATACGATCAATTTGCTTCGTATCCACAAATAAGGTTGGCGAAAGAGCCGGTAGCCTAGAGTGTTTGTGGTGACTTTGCGTGCATAGCGAGCGTTTGTGTTATATTGTGTACTTTGCGGGAAAAAAAACAAATACGAATGGAGATAGATTGAAAAAAGAAGAAGATATTATCTGTGCTATCAACTGAAAAAAATCATATTAAAAAAACTGAAAAAAATCATAGCATCTATAGTCATCCAGACTTAAGACTTGTGATGTGTGATTGGATTGAAAATAAAAACAAAAACAAAAACGGTTGAAGATAGATTATTTGGTGTTGGCATAAAAAAATTATCGATATAGTGGCAAATAAATGCTAATGAAAAAAAAGAAAGATATTATCTATGGTATCAACTGAAAAAAAAATCACATCTAGTCATCCAGACTTACTTGTGATGTGATTGGATTGTAAATTAGCTTACCTTAGGGAGAGACTAGATCACTTGCGTGTATGTAGCCCTTCGGATCATGCCTCCTCGATTGGGTTGTAGGACTACGGCAGCGATGCCGCCCTTGCAGCTTGACGGTGGTGGTGTCGCGTCGGAGGCGTGTCCATCCGCGAGGTAGGCTGATGAGCCAATAAGCGCGCATGACGACTGAGATTTCAAGAATTGGCATGAAGATGGAATGAGCGTCGTGGAGATACACGATGAGAACAACACCAAATCGCCCAAATCACGGAGATGGAATGGCTGCAGCATGCCCCTTTGCCGCGTTAGCTACCTGTTGGGTAAATTGGGCCTTAAGCTTATGAATCGAGGGCATGTATATATGAACTAGTGATTAACAAGGTATTAATTAAGGTTCAAGTATAACCCTTGAGATTGAGATGATACAATAAACACCGGGGAGGCAGAGTTGATAAAAGAGAGACAAGAATGGATATGCAATAGCCATAGAAGTAGGTTTTAGGTCCAAGTTTTTATTAAGGGCACGTTTGGCGCAGCTATGAAGGGCTCCGGCTCCCTGCGTTCACCACTGTGCAACACTGTATGTGACCGTAGTAGCTAGGAAATAGCTCCGGCTCTGCCCCAACCCAAGACATGAGCTGACGGAGCTGCAGTTTTGGTGCTCCGGCCGGCTCCGCCTTAGTGGTGCTATAGTAGCAAAGCCGGTCGGAGCCGCACCAAACACTACCTAATGACCGGTGGATTGAACCGATGGTGAAATGAATCCCTATGATTTTCACTATCGGTCCCAATCCAGTCATCATACACCTGCCTGGGAACCGATGGTGATAATTTATCACAAGAGGTTATGATGATTTTTAAGTAGTGTTTACTCCCTTTACACGGAATTTCACCATTTAATCTGATTAAAGAAATTGCAACCTTAATTGTTCAAATATTAACGCCTGGCTTTTTTTTATGGATCATTTCTGGCTCTTTAGTTTTGGGACAACAAGGAATGGGAAGACCCATATCTCCAAATTTAGCAATGATAATGATAATACAGTTCGATATTGTATTTTCTTGAGAGAGGTAGCACTGAGCAGCTCGCTGCTCGCGTACGTAGCATACAGTATGTAGCAGCGCAGGCGCAGGCAGCAGGGCACACCGAGACGTACGTAACGTAACGTAGCGGCCAGGAAGCCTGCATCGCCACTGCAGACCGAGCTAGATGGGCCGTCGAGGTGAGGCAGCGCTGCTGCTGCTGCTCGTCGGGGCGGCGGGCAGAGTGCGTGACGTGGCGGCGGCGCTGTTCGTGTTGGGCGACTCGCTGGTGGACGACGGCAACAACGACGCGCTCGCCAGGGCCGACTACTACCCCTACGGCGTCGACTTCCCGCCGCTGGGCGCCGCCACCGGCAGGTTCTGCAACGGCAAGACCGTCGCCGACGCCTTGTGTCAGTGTCTGTCGACCTGTCGTCTCCATCACATTCTTCAACTCTGCCACCGGCCTGCAACTTGACCCATCCGTTCCGTTGTTTCTTCCCATCAATTCCAGGCGATCTTCTGGGTCGCCGGTACGTGCCGCCGTACACGAGCACCCGCGGCCTGAACGGGACGGCGGCGATGCAGGTGCTCGGCGGCGGGGGGCATCGTGGACGAGACAGGGCAGCACCTGGTGTGTGAGTGTGCGGTGCACGCCTGCACGCGCTAACGCACGACCAAAAGCTTCAGTTTTTCTGACACTAAGCTGAGCAGAAACCTGCGACTGGCTTTGCTTGCACTCGCAGGGCGAGAGGTTCAGCCTGAGCCAGCAGGTGCTGAACCTGGAGGCGGCCGCTCCGCATCGGCTACGACTCCGGCGACCGGTACCGCCCCGACGAGTACGCCGCGCTCCTGCTCGACCACTACGCCCGCCAGATACTGATACGGTCACTTAGTCAGTCAGAGTGAGTGATTGTAGCTAGAGAACAGTGACACGCGATCGATCGAGCTCAGCTGCTGCAACCAATTCCTGAGTCCTGACACTTGTATGCACTGCACTGTTGCAGGCTATGTACAGCCTTGGGCTGAGGAAGTTTCTACTGGCCGATGTGGGCCCGCTGGGCTGCACCCCGGGCCTGCGGGCCTCGGCAGAGACGGGCCGACAAGGCCAGTGCGAGGAGCATGGTGGGGCTGTTCAACCAGGGGCTCAGATAGCTCGTCGACCAGCTCAACGCCGACCACCACCCTGCCGCCGCCTTCGTCTATACGGCAACACCTACGCCGGCGTCCAGGACATGATCCACAACCCCGGCAAATATGGTTTTATGCATATTATTATAATTATAATGAAGAGCCCATCTCTCAGGCTTCGCTCCAGGTCTATAAATTGACAGGACCGAGCCTGCAGATCACCACCACCTGCGGCCTCTGCGTGCCGTTGGTGGCGCCGTGCGGCGAGCGGGAGCGGTACGTGTTCTGGGACGCCTACCACCCGACGCAGGCGGCCAACCTGGTGATGGCGCAGATGGCTTTCGATGGCACGCCGGAGCACGTCTACCCTCTCAATCTCCGGCAACTGGCTGAGCTGTAGACGAACATATATATGCATGCGTGTGCGTCGTACTTCATCAGACAAACTTGTGCATGAATGCATATGAATATATATGATACGTGTACGGTGTACCGTTGCACGACCGCAAAGAGGTTCAGAGATCTATCCATGCATGTCCTTAGTTCGTAATTCTAATAGACTAAGCATGGTTATGAGCAAAACAAGATCGTCTGAAGACTAAGCAAAGAAGCATGATTATCATTGGCGCCTTATACTTAAGGTATAGGGCTGTATAGGCACATATATATGCAGCAAAGTGATGGGTACATACATGTAGAGTTCCCCAATTAATATTGCTATGCAAATACATATATAGTTGATGATGAGTTCATGCATGTAAACTAATTAAATGTGTCTTCAAGAGATAGATATGCATGGCACATTAGCCTCTCAGAAGGAAGCTTAATACACTTCATAGTGTCTATTACATAAATCGTTGACGAACAATGTAATGATAATATATATGTCTGTCATCATAATAAGGGGTTTTAGTACGTAATCATTCATCTAATGATGATGAAGGATCAGAAGCTTGGCTTGGCCTAACCATGTCTGGCTTGCTTGGTACGGTGAAGAGGACGACAGATCAGTGTGATGATGATCAATGCATGATGATATGGGAGAGGAAGGGAAGGACCAAAACAGAGATTAAAATGAGCAAGGGCTCCTAGCTATCCTAGCTAGTTAATTATTAGTTGCATTGGTTCATGAAGATGTATATGTATTATATATGACTAGCACAAATTGACCGGTAATTCAGTAAACCTTCTGTATGCGTCTACACAAACTTCTGTGGACTCACACATGGCTTTGTACGTGAAAATGTCATCTTGAGAGATGATGACAGCAGGATTAGTTGAGTAACGCTGCACATGAAAAACCAGCAGCGACTCATCTCAGTTCAGTTCGTCCTTGCACCCTTCCTTAAGAGTGCAATGAACAGTTAGCAGCAAATTAAAGCTCCATCTGCCTAGCTACAAAGTTTATGATGTATATGAAACTACATGGAGACTAACAAAAACAGGTGCTGATGACTGGTGACCTTTATATGCATGCATGGCGACTACAAAGTAATATTATATTTCTATTACTAGACTGATCACTGATGAGCTAGACATTATGGATTCATCAGAGGATTTTATATTATAGCACAAATAAAGGATGATGGAAAATTGGACCTGCCATGGTCCTTTTTTCATTGGTTAGTCAGACGAATGCAGCACCCATCTCAGAGTGAGCATCGGCGTCAACAAGTTAGTCAAGTCTCTCATCAAGTGTAGGTACGTGCAGGCGAGCAGATGCATGTGTGCATGCATGGTGAGTACCTAGCTATCACACACGTACATCTGAATGCCTGCACTATCATTTGAAGCCATCCAAGACTTGCTGTGTTAAGGGAGGTAGCAGAGATGCAAGATATGCGTTGACTGTCTGTGTATACTGACTGATCATGTACCGAAGGAAAGGAATTGAAGAAGATAGGTGCGTGCATGCATGGTTGAGAGACGGGTAGTTGTCTAGCAGCCATGGTGGTTGTCTAGGCCAAGCTGGGCTTCTGATCCGGTGCTGCAGCAGCCATGGGAGAAGGAACCAGCCTGCTGTACTGGTACTGCTGCGCTGTCGGTGCTGCCAGAGTTGGAGATGTCAGAGACATTGTCATGCCTGAAAAATCACGCTCTGTTAGTTAACTTTTACTTATGAAAAAATGTGACAGAAGTAGTGCGCATGTATACAGTGCCGGTCCTATGATTTTAAGGGCCCTCCGGCGATCTTGTCGTAACAGCCCCTCTTGACTATGTATAAAATCTTATAATATATAGACGCTAATTTTACTTGCAAAACGAAAGCAAATTTAATAACATATTTTTAATTTAACATGTCTGATAATTATTGATGAACAATATAGATTAAGGAATATATTTGTAGATATATGATAATTATCGAGGAATAATATAGATTAAAAAATAATATATTCGTTTTCTTTTCTCACCCATGACAAATGCTTCTTAGGTAATATTATAAAATTCTAACATGTAAATTATAAGAAAAATATGACTATATGGGTACAAAGTACTATAAGTCTGGAATACTATACAAATAATTAATTTGGATTAAAAATAAAAAGGAAAAAAAATACCTTGGACCTAAACAACTAATCGGTGATCGCAATTCATAAGTAGCAAAGAATCAAGATGTCGTCATCGTGGAGCCCTGTTTGGTCGCCGTCCTCGTGCGCCGTGTCCGCATCTCTGTTAGTCTAGCTCTTCGAGGCGGCGTGGCTCGCCAGCTCCGCACGTGTAAGGCGCACATCCCGAAGTCACGATCAGAGTGTGTTGTGTGCAGTGTGACTCCTTGCCTCCTCTCTACCCGAGGGCCATGGGGAAAGGAAACTAGGAAAGAAATGTCAATGTTGTCTTTTTGTACCGCCTAGCCAGATCTATGTCTCTCTTCTTATTAGTTTGCTAATGCCTAATGGACTATAGGACCTGAGGGTTTGTATACCTAGGCTTGGGCCCCTCCTCTGCTTGGGCCCTCGGCCGTCGCACCTCGTGGCCTACCCTTAGGGCCGGCACTGCATGTATATAATAATCTCGATCATTTGGTACGACTCCTGCACCGGCTTCTCCCTCGATGCATCGGCTCCAGCATCAGAGCGGGCGAAGCTATACCAAATGCCATTATGAGGAGCTTCTCTACCCACTAAAACAGGAGCCAGAGCGCTTTTCACATTCGAGGACGAGCCATGAAAAGTGGCTTCATCAGTAGTTCAGTTCAATACACCGGAGGCTCCGGTTTCGGCAGCGGAGTGCGTGCGGAGAAGCCGAGCTAGCTAGCTAATTGAAATATAATTGACGAGTGAAAACAAAAGGATGAAATCTGTCGTGAAAAAGCTATACCTGCTTGGGCAATGGAATTAGGAGTAAATGCCACTGCGCCACCGTATTGCTGGAGGCCGCTGGCAACGGCGGCCAGGGTGGTCGCCGCCGTCGTGGCACCCATCGCAGCCGCAGCGGCGTACTGGTACAGCTGGGGGTACTGCACCATGCTGTACCCACCAGTGGCCGCCGCGCTCGCCGGACCGTACTGGAAGTAGGGGTACAGTGCGGAGGGGTTGGCCGCCGCCATTGTTAGCCCCGCCGGCGCCGCGGTCACTGCTCCTCCGCCGCCGCCCAAGACGGCGTACTGCTGTAGCTGGGCTCCCTGCTGCAGACCAGTGTAGGGCTGATAGTAGCTCTGCAAAAATTTGCATGCATGCATGCGTAGACGATGCATGATCAGTACGTATACGACATATATATGTCAAAATACATATACTACTCCTAGGCAATGCAAGGGAATCTTTGTGACAAAGCAAAACTCTAAAAAAGTCTTTGACAAAATGAATATGTGTACCAGCGGATAGCCGTAGTCCGAGAAATAGGGAGAGTACCTGAAATTACAAATAAGTCTTAGTCACTGAAACTAGCACCATATATCAGATTACTACCAAGAAAAAACAAGACTGTAATCAGGTTAAACATGCACGCGAGATCGTTTCATAAATCATAATGTGTGATGTCAAATACAGACGTTGGAACAACTTCTTTCACTACCGATCGATCGTTGATCATTCTATCATGCCATGCCATGTACGTATATGAAAAGGACATGAAGGAATTTGGACGGTGCATGCATGGATCCATGCATGCTTGCATGGGTCAAGAAGCAAGGCCAGCTTGGTCCTTGACCGTGCACGCAGACCAAAGCAGGACCGGAGGAAGCGTGCATGCACGCGGCATGCGAGCCTGGCGCCCTGGCCGCATGCAGCTAGTATGCAAGAAAGCTAGGAGGGGCCAGCCAGCAGCGCAGCTTTTTCCAAAGCGATCTGCCCCCACATGGTAGCCAGGCCCGGCCCTGGGGGTTCGAGCTGTGCCCACGCACAGAGCCCTTGAAGCCTAGGGGCCCAATCTTATGTAAGCTAGTTGGCAATACTCTGGTCTAATAGAATCTTATGTAAGCTAGTTGGAAATACTAGATGCGTAAGAAAGAGTCTATCGATTTCCCTTCCGTCGCGGCCGCTCTCCTTCGTGGTTTTATCACGGCGTGCCTTCGCGTCTGCCGTCCGGCGTCACCGTCGTCGATCGGCCGTGCGCAGCGCACTGGCTACTCCGCTTGCTCGCTCCATAACTCCGTTCCCAGCCAAACGAGTACAACACTACGGCTATACGAGACGTCCTTGTGTCCAGACGTGTTCAGGTAAAGTGCCGTGCCCAATTGCCCCTGTTCCCTAAGCCCCTTTGTTGATTGTTTAATCAATGTTTAATTTGCCTAATTGCCTTTGCCCCCTGTCGTTATTTTTTAGAATATAAGACTCGGATCTAATTTGGGATTGGAGAATTCCTAATGGTGCAGAGCAGTGAATAATTATTATTCCTGTTCTCCACTTGTCTCTCACCAAAAAAATACTTGGTAATTTACTGACACTCATTTTTATTTTAACGTTAAACTGAATCTAGTATTTCTAAAATTTTTTATTTTAACGTTAAACTGAATCTAGTATTTCTAAAATTCCAGTGCACTCGTGTTGACAAAAGGCTCACATTTATATAGAAGTGAAAAAAGAAAAAATAGAGATGGATATAATTTTTATGCATATTATTATAATTATAATGAAGGGCCCATCTTTCGGGCTTCACTCCAGGTCTATAAATTGACAGGACCGGGCCTGATCACTACTGGAGGCGGGCTCTTTGCCGAGTGCAACAGTGCCTGTTGCACTCGACAAAGGTAGCTTTGCACTCGGCAAAGCCTTTGCCGAGTGCAACACTCGGCAAAGAGCCTCCGTCGAATCCCCTTCCGGTAAAGGCTGCTTTGCCGAGTGCCAAATTTCGGGCACTCGGCAAAGATTTGACGCCGTCGGCCGACGGCCGACGCCGTCTATTTTTTTTTTAAGAAAAACTCTTTGCCGAGTGCCATAGCTCTGGCACTCGGCAAAGAAATCTATTTTTTTAAAACCTCTTTGCCGAGTGCCACCCGGTCCGGCACTCGGCAAAGAGTGGCTTTGCCGAGTGTCCGATTTTTGGCACTCGGCAAATCTGCGTTCTCCCGTAGTGGATGGTAGCCCCACATAATATATGCATACGAGACCTGTGTACTTGCTGTATAAAAATGCCGCATGCTCTCAGTCTCAGTCACACATGATGATGAGGTGCTCACGCGCTCTTACACTTACACACCTACTAGGTCTCTGCTGCATACAGTATCTGGTGGACTGGTGCGAGCTAACTAATAGAAGCAACCTAAGTAATCTACGGATACTCCGAAACCTTCGACTACATAGACATAATTAATACATCTTTAAAGATTGGGGTTGGTATTAAAGCCAGCTGAAGTTGTTTTGTTGTGAGAGAAAAATACTGTAGATTATAGCTGATAAGCCGGTTGATAAGTTCAAGCGAATAGGCCTAATGTATCTATAATTAAAAGCTAGAACGACTTATAGTTTGAAACGGGGGAGCAGTAGTTGCTAGTTGTGCACTAAGCAGCCTAGCAAGCATAAACACTAAGCAAGCTAGCAAGCATATAAATAAGGAGCGTATATATGCACGCAGCAATGTACAGTGGCCGGAACAGGGAGTGCATGATCTGATCTCTGTAGTAGCGTCTGCTGCATAAGCTAGCTGTGGCCCATGGGCACATGAAGGAAGATGAGAGGCACATGCCTGGGTGATGGACGGTGCAGTGGCTGGCCCCTCCTACCATTAACGACCGAGCAGGCAGAGGCTGGCATGCAAGCAGGAGGCCGGCGCTGCCTTTAACCGAAACCCATGTCTTTACAGCTAGCGCAGCAGTGCAGATCGGGAGACACACAGATGGATGGATCGATAGACTGGCCGGCCGGCCGGCCGGCCGGCATGCATGCATCAGAAGCTAGTAGCTGTGATGGTGGCCACTGGCCATTGTGCCCATTGGCCAATGCATGCAAGGTGCAGGATAGAAGTAGGACTCACCCGGCGTACACACTGTAAGTAGGGATCCCTTGCTGGATGCCATGATCGGCCGCCGGAACGAAGCTCATCAGGCTGGCACCACCAACACCAGCTGCCTGAAAGGACTTCATTGTTGCCCGCATGTTGTTGCTGCCTCCCCCGTAAACATGAGCTGCCGCATGCATATCCATCCATATCAACACACAGTTACACAGGTATTCATTAAGTGAAAGACGTTAGTGTTAGTCAAAATTGTTAGGTTACATTATTAATTAATCATTGGAGAATTCGATTTGCAAAAGTCAGTAAATGACACAGTAATAAGAGAGAGAGAGAGAGAGAGAGAGAGAGAGAGAGAGAGAGAGAGAGAGAGAGAGTTGTTGAATACACATGCATGCCCACGGTTATATCAATTCGGTCTAGCAGTAAGATTCATGTAGGAACAATGCGGCGCCATGATTTTATGCATGCACTCAATGGATGATAATCTAGATAAACTACTGAAAGTGATTTCGTAGCAATGCATCTGCTACTAGTACTAGTATTCAATTTGCAATGTCATGACCAAGAATGCAGTAGTAGACAGTGGCATAGTTCAGGCTGGCTGTTTGCCGGCTGGCTGGCTGGCCAGTTGCACTCACGAAATCACTGTTCACGTCATGCCAGAACAGTATTTTCCTCTCACAACAATCAGCCGGAACAGTATTTTTCGGTCCTGCCGAACTAGGGCCAGTACTATTAAACATGGCCGGCCGGGCAGCAGCAGCTAATAAGAAAGATTTGTACTCGCAGCAGATACAGTACGTTCTATGGTTAGTTAGTTAGTTAGAGAAGGGTGTACGGAAAGAAGATAATTTTGTAGAGGACAAGGACATCAAAGCACACTGAAGGGTTGGAAGAAGCAACTAGCAAGGCAAGCTAGCCTGGAAGGAACAACCCCCAAGAATAACTAACCACGCTTGCTTTTAGTGCTTTGCAGAAAGCTGGAGGTGATGCAGCTTTTTTCATCTTGGGGAAATACTGTCGGGAAAACTATACCTGGATACTATATGTTCTTTGTTTTGACCCTTTTTATTTGCACGATACCATATATACTTCTGCATAGCATCTTGCCTTTAATGGAAGATATATATGCAATGCAACATTAATACAATTGATCTTGCAAAATAGCTAGCACCACATCATATACCCAATATATATATATATATATATATATATATTGACAAAATTAAACTTTAACTAATTATTACTAGTTAGTTATTCAGTTGATTCATTCTAAACAAAAAGGCATCATGCATTCCCTGCTTCAGACAATATTTGATTTGATTCTAAAAGTGCAGTGGTGCCTGAAATATTCTCTTGACTAGTTTAAGGCAGCACTAATGTAAGAAGCTATAGAAAACACAGCTTAATTAGCAGCAGCAACGTAGTTTATGCGCAAGGCATATATACATCAGCATAAAATGATGCAAAGAGATGCAAAGGCAAAAGCCTTAGCCTTTGAACTACATGATGCATGTATATATCAACTGTCCTTATTAATGAGCAAAGAGTCAACAGTATATATATATATATATATATATATATATGGCATGAATTAAGAAGCTCAATAAGGCTCTATATTACTTAGAAATTCTTTTGATGAACATTAATTAATCTGTTGATGAAACGATTTATTAGTTTATTCGCTAAAGAGTGAAGATAAATCCAATGAACAATATAAATTACCATATGGTTGCAGATACGGCGGCAGCAGTGCTGTCTTGGACTTGTTGACCCCGAGATAGGCAAGATTGCAGTTGGCCCTCCTTCCATCAATCACCGGGTACGGATCGATGCAAGCTCTAAGCGCCGCCTCTGGCTCACGGAAAGTTACCTGCAATTATACAAGCTTATAACCATCAACAACTATTTCAATACCGTATATATTAAGCTCTTGATCAGTTCAATGGTTCATGTGTGCAACTTGTTAATTATTGGACACTAATTAAACTCTTTGTTATATTCAACTGAATTGATGAGGGTATATACAAAATTAACGAAGAACTTAAAAAAGTTAGGATTAAAGAAGAAATAGTAAATCATATGTTAACAAACCAGGAAATTATATAGGATGGTTCTGAATGAAGAGAAAAAAAAAGAGGAAGGGTTTGGAACTCACAAATCCGTATCCCTTGGATCTGCCGGTGTTCTTGTCGGTGATGACGACGGCCTCAAGGATGTCGCCGAACTGCTGGAAGTAGGCCCGCATGCCCTCCTTGTGCGTCTCCCACGCAAGGCCCCCCACGAACACCTTGGTGAACGTCGTGTCGCCGAACTGCCCCGCACCGCCGCCGCCGCCACCACCGCCGGACATCGCCTGAGACATATCTGTACAGTATCCTCGGCCGGCCCTCACTCGCTATGTATATATCCAACAGCTACGTACTGCCAGGCCCCTGATCTCCTCCTTGTTCCTCTTCTGGCTGATGATCCTCTCTCTCTTTCTGCACCGCTAGCTCCCCTCCTTGATCTGTCTACCTCTGTGGCGGTATCCACTATCCACCAACCGAGAGGACTATGTGTTTGGGGTCAGAAAGGCGAGGCCTGATCTCAAGGCTTGATATGCAAGGGAGGAAAGGCTACACCTCTCTCCCTCCAAGCACCAACCCTAGCTAGCTAGCCTAGCTACAGCTGCCTGGCCTGATCTCTCTAACTTGCAGAGGAGGGGGTAGGAACTAGGAAGAGAGAAGAGGGGAGAGAGAAAGATATCTGAGAGAGAGAGAGAGAGAGAGAGAGAGAGAGAAGCTAAAGTTGGCTGCAGGCAAAGGGGAAAGAAAGAAGAGGAGAGAAGGTAGGACCTGGCACCGTTATATAGCTAGTCCACCAGTACCCCCTCTCTCAGTATCTCTACGCCACATTTGCTGCTTGGCCGTCCTGCTTCCTTGAAAAATGTAGGCTCCACATATTATTATCATACATTTATATATACATTCAATTTAATTAAGAAAGCTAACAAAAAAAAGATGTGGAACTAGTAGCAGGTCTACAGGTTTTACAGATACATGAAACAAATTTTGGTAATGATAATGAGTTTGCCTATCTCTGCTGCCTTTCCACTGTGTGGATATGAAGTAGGAACTGGCAAGGTGCAATATTGCACGCTAATGCCCCAGTTGTCGTAGCTCGCTAGGATAGTGATTATTATTGATGAGCAAACCTGTAATACGATGGAACGAAAGCGACAGATCAAGTTCTATCTCATCAGTGTTATTAACTATCCAGATTGCAATATATAATTTATTGCCTGTAGAAGCAGTACTGCGGATGATTATCTTTTTTATTTTGGCTCATCAATAGTGAGCAACTATATAACCAGGCCCCAACATATATATTAAGGTTCCTTTAGTAACATTTTTTTGCTAAATCATATATGCCCTAAGACTGCATCATTTATCAACAATTATGGCTGATACTGCTATTTCATTCTATCCCATCAAATTGTACTATTGTTGTCTCTATTAGCTATGTACGTATTGTTAGAAATACACACAATGATATTTGTGTGGTCCAAACTTTTAACAGAAGCAAGTGACCATCTATACTGAATTGTTCTTGCGTAATGAGAACAGAGAGTGACCGTACCATAGCCAGTTATGAAAATGACACCAAGGAAAAGGCGTACCGACAGAAAATTCAGCAACCAAATAACCCCACACCAGAGAAAAAGAGAAGATCGAATATGTGAATCTTGTCACAGAAAGGTCTCCATGATATTGTTGAGTGGGAGACCAGTACATGAATCTTCTTTGAGATGACAGCTAGACACATTAACAATAACTTATCTAATGCTTAGCGTGATGATATGTTTAAGTACTGCTCTGCTCAGCAGTTGACCTACCTCGTGAAGTAGTGGAAGAACACATTCGATGCTAGCCTCACTGGCTAGGGTGCTGGTGGATATATACGTAGAGCCTATATGCTAGTGTCAGCTATGTACAGCTCTGGTCACCACAACACACACGTCATATATACAGCTAAGAATGTCGTACATAATAATTATATTATCATAATTTTATTTGTTAGAAAGCATCACAGAGATTGGAAGGCACAATATATATCCAAAATGTGTTATTGAAAATTGGAATAGTATACCACTTCTGCTTCGTGTGTCTTGCGTGTATGGAGATATATATGTGGTCAAAACCGTGTTGGCGTTGGTACATGTTTCTGACCAAGCTTTATGCATACATGTGTTGACTTCTGTGAGTTTTGGTTGAGTTTGGTTTCAGTATATGATTCCTTGTAGAACGTACAGTATTATGTTCGCTTGAACTGCTTTAGGTCTTTAGCAATACTTTTAAGCGAACAAAATGTGTTTTCCTCCTACAACAAATTAGCATAAGCATTAGCATAAACATCTCCTGACTCTACGTCTATATATAGAAGAGGAGGAATATCTGTATATGAATGCAAAAGTTGGTGGCTTGTGTTTTGTAGCTCGTACCTGCAAATGTTTCCATACGCCAGCATGGTCCATAGGAACAGAATAAATTTTGAGGGCTTCATGCATCTTTTATCTCACCGACTCACAAGTGGCTTTCTGGTGGAATAGTTATGGTTCTCCATTTGCAATTTTGAATGAAGACTTGCGTCACAAGGGAACCCACGCAAATATTCTTGTATGCATGCTTCTCCCCAAAGTCAATTGATTCACACACTTTTCTCTAGTTGGTCTCTGGAAGAACCCTTCTCAGAGATAAAGTTTCAAATCCACAAACAACGGCAGTGGCAGAATCATGCAAAAATGCAGTGACAGAACTTTTTTTTTTACGAAACAGTGACAGAACTTTGCAAGCATTTTGTTAAATTCAGGAGGAGAGCGACAGATTATCCAAATATTTGACTTACAGTGGGTTCCTCTTTTGTCCAGCTACTATTCATTCACCCATGAACTGTCAGCCACTGTTCAGAAATAATATATATGCTACCCAGCAACATCATTGATCGTTGTGGGAAGAAAAGGAGAGCCTCCAGAAAGTGACGCACGGCCCGTGCAATTCTCCAAGGATGCTGTGATAAAAAGAGGTGGGAGTATCGTGCGAGTTACTCCCCGTGACCACTCCAATCACCTCAGGAGAAAGACTTGGATTTCAAAGGTTGTTATTCATATAATCAGAAATCACCTCACTGCTTAATCAGGTGTTGGTGGCCAAGTAGTGAGGCCAACTCAGAGGATACTTTCTTGAGCAGTACAATATAGTATCTCTTCGCAGTAGCTGGTAATGTATACTTTTCCACAGATGTCATATGGGTCCCAGCTCCCAAACTGACTTAACTTTTGACAGCAAGGAGAGAGCACTTTTAGACGGATATGCAAGATACACCACCGCATTTGGTGACAGATGACAGATAAGGCTGAATTTGTTGCACTGGCATACATCAAGCCTTTCAAGATAAACGACCACAAAAATAAGCTTAATTATAGCTGACAACAGAAGGGACAGAAAGCTGTAACCTCTAATCAGCATAATATGACGATTCGGTACAGCAAAATCTTACATTGATATCATTCAAACTGAGTGATGACTGATGAGGAACACCCATGTTATAATAAGGTGGCTCGGGGTAAGGCAAATTTCTAGCCAACAATGTAATTATGTGAGACAAGGTAATCACACTTCGCCCCAGTTGGCTAAACCGCCATGATCAGAAACACTGGCGTCTTCAGAAATGCTGGTCATGCTTTCAGTCTCATTGTTATTAACATCATATTCACTACCGGAACTATCTTCTTCATCAGATTCAGAAACATCACTGATGTGAAGATCAGAAAACTGATTGGTAGCCAAATGAGGCTCTTGGTCCTTCCCTTGATCCAATCCCCCCATTTTAAGCAAAGAAGCTTCTCTATCATCACCACAAACAAGATCAGCTTTGTGGGATTGTGGAATTCCATAAAGTGCAACATGCCGATAATAAAGTTCAAGCTCCTTTTCAGATATTGCAATGAAACGCCGAACTGTCTCCAGCGACTGTTCATATTTTGATTTTTCAAGTGCCTGATGATCAAAGAAGGGCAGATGTAAGGGCATTTAAAAGATGTATGTAGATCTAGAATCGGCATGATGGCTAATTATCAAGACAAGAGGATTGCAAGAACCTGAGCTGTGCATTAGGTTACACGAACTGGGAATACGGGAGGTATGATGCATACATGAATTTAAATCAATGAAAAGGTTTAACAAGTTTTACTAGTTTATTGTTCTG